>NC_056738.1:343909011-344174011 GCF_019279795.1 Protopterus annectens | reverse complement strand
TGGCAGTGAGTTTTAGTTTTCACTGTGCCGAGTTGCCAGCCCAGTGCCCAGCCTTCACAGAAGACGCGCGTATGCGCGCACACACACACACACACACACACACACACACACACACACACACACACACACACACATATACACACGCACACACACACTCTTACCTACCTGCATATCTTTAAAACTCACTTGACCACATTTTTCCTATGTAATTTGGTCCAATCCTATTCTAAGTAATGTCTTTCAGCTTTTTCCGGTTAGGGGTCGCTACAGAGGAACTCCGGTCCGCTAATGATTGGCAGTGGATTTTTAAGGTGCCAAGTTGCCAGCCCGACGCCCAACCTTCAAGGAAGGCACACCCATTCATGCACGCACCTACCTGCATGTCTTTAACATCACTCGACCCCGGGGAGGACATGCAGACCAATTCCAGTTATTTTTTATCTCTTTTACTATCTTTGCTACTTTTAGTAAAGTTGGTTTGGAGTTTGAAAAACAACTATAATGCTTGAAACTTTTTTCCCTTATTTTGCATTTGCTACCTCCTCCCAAGCTGAGCACATGTAAGCTATGATGTCCATAGCATATGACTGCCTGTAACCTTGGTATATCAGGGTTCTTGCCACCTTCGAATCCTGCCATTTCCTTACAAGTTAGCCACACACCCCTAGGTAAACACTTCCTTTGTTTCAGGATGGCTATATCACCTTTAACAAGTCACACTTAGAAACACCAGAGATTCCAAAGGCAGCCTTAGGTGATATCAAGTCCTAGCCAAAGGGTTCTATGCACTGTCCCTCAGGCACACACAGTCTTCAGCTTTTTCTGACATCCTTTCAACACATCCTAACTGCTGAAATGTGTAGTTTAGTAACTGTGTAGGGAATAATTTAATTAACTTGGTGTCTAGGGGCTGCTAACCACCAGAAGGTATTGAATCTAGGAGCTCTGAGGTGCATTTTAGAGCTTTTTTTCTGCACCGTTTGATACAATGATGGCATGAACAAAAACATGACTAAGGAAAAAAACTCTCTCTCTCTCTCTTTTAATTTCAAGGAAGAATTAAGTTGCATGTTTAATGTTCAAAGCTGCCAAAATAGTAGTTACCAATAAAGTAGGAAATTATTACTCATACAGTGAGAAGACAAATGCTTATGATGGAACATAAGTTGTATCTAGGATATGTATCTGTCTTCCAACTCCCATCTCAACCGCCCCCCCCAAAAAAAAAAGTATAAACACCTTTTGCGTACCCCTCTGGTGTCAGATGGAAATGAAAGTAAATAAACAAATGGACAGTCATATATATTTTTAAAGTTGCTGCTGTCATACATCTGATTGCACCCCTTCTCAATTTTAACCTCAAATGGCACACTTTCTGTGAACAAAGAGAACACTGTAAAGTATTTGAACCTATTGCTGTCAAAGGTATATACACAGCATTCTTCCTTATCCCTACCACCCCCAAAAATAATAATAACCATGTGTGTGTGTGTGTGTGTGTGTGTGTGTGTGTGTGTGTGTGTGTGTGTGCATATATATATATATATATATATATATACATATGTATGTATATATATATATATATATATATATATATATATATATATATATATATATATACACACACACATATATATATATATATATATATATATATATATATATATACACATACACACACACACACATATATATATATATATATATATACACATATATATATATATATATATATGATTTTAATTATGACTCTTAAATAATTAGCAAAAAGGAGAGACGGGTACATCCAGGACAACATTCTTCTTAAGTTTTTCTTCTTCCTTGTCAGTGTAGCAGACATGTTGACATCAAAAACTCACTGTTGAACATACCGAAACACAGAAGCACTTAAATGGTGATTCAAGCATCTTTAAAAAATGGAGAATTTGGCTACAATACCAGAGAACTGGATTAGGAATCTCATTTCTGGATTATTTGGAAAAAATGGACAGGTGCAAATCTAACATATAAAGTTTTAGTTACAGTTCTTAGTCTGCTACTTCCAGAATAAAGGACAAAGTCAAAAAGTAAACAAGGACAAAGGCCCCAAATCAGGGACATTATTTAAATTTTGGTTGCATGGTTTTAGAAAGTTGACAGAATAAAAGGGTTTGAATTACCATGCATATTCTGATGTAAAAGAAGGCTGTAACTCTAATTATTACTATTATTTTTTAATTGTAATGGACCACTTTTTCTCCTAGGTTCATAATTACTTATTAGGCTATTGATCACTAGGCTATTGACCTGTGAGGATCTTAAGAAGCCTAGCCCTTCATCCTACTCAGAGGCGATCTCTGCTTAACATACAAGACCATGTCAAACAGAGAGCTGCTGGACATGCTACACCTAAAGAAATCCCAGTTCATCAGAGCCACATGTTCCAGGGACCTAAATCTTGTCATCACAATGAACAAAACATGCTGGAGGGATAGGTTCCTGACCCAGAGACTCCCCATACTCTGGAATAGACTGCCCATACATGTCAAGAAGAGTGCGTCCTTGGCCCTCTTCAAAAGGAACCTTGATGATTGGATGGGAGATAGGAAATTCACCCCGGGGATCATGTCAGTCGCCTTGCTAGGCAGTGGTCCAGAGAAGTAAATACTGTGGGAAGAAATAGCCAGGGAATTGTTATGGCTAGGCTTGTATAGGCCCTAGGGCCGATAGACTAGTACCAACCTATGAGATGTTTTGAAAACTTTATGCAAATTTGTATAAAGCAGAGATGTGGAAATGAAGAAAAAGCACAAATGGAAAATTACGGAAGACTTGAGCCAAGGTTAGAGATGAAGCTCAATTAACAGTGAAGCTAGGAGATGAAATAGTGTGTAATCAATCTGCAGGAAAATCTCCAGAAACAGATAGTATTCCTATAGAAGTTTGGAAGATGAGAACAAAGTGATATCTGGAAAGTTTAACAGTATTTTAATAGGGGAAGCAACATCATGGAAGAAAGCTGTTGGCTGTAATACGTAAAGACAGTAAAGATCCACCAGACCCAGCTTCATATAAAACCATTTTGGTTTTAAACCATGGCTATAAAGTTTGTACTAGCTAAGAGTGGCAAAGGTGTTGCCAAAATGGATATGGATCAGTGTGGTTTTGTGGAGCACAGCCAGACTTTTGACAGTGTTAGCAGAATAATAAGCAGAATGTAAGACAGTATTGCTGTTGGTGGGTCTTGATGCAGAGAAAGCTGGAAATTTGATTAGGGTAATGGAAGCATTCTCATCCCCTGATACAATAAGGTTTAATTAGGAATATATATGAAGGATTGGAGGTAAAGTGGAAGGGATCCTCTTTCTATAAAGACAAGCATGAGTGTCCTCTTTCCCCTTTATTTGCTTTTTATTTAGAGCCATTGGCAAAGAAAGTAAGGGTCTCAGAAATTCAGAGATTGGCATGGTACTGAGGGAAGGTTGGTTTTATTTGGAGATATTTTGTACCTGATAAATCTAGCAATGGACATATCAGTGTTGTGGATCATTTTGAAACAGTTTCAAGTCTTTTGGGGATATAAAATTAATAGCCATAAGTTATCCCCCCATGAATTGGTTCAGCAATTGCCATATTTATGGAGACAGAGTAAGATGAAGTATTTAGGAGTAGCTTCTGTTACAGCAACAAATATGTGGGAAGAGACCAAACAAAATATAATACAGAAACTGAGACATTAGAAGCTGTTTATGGCTAGTAAGATATCAACAGCGAAAGTTTTAGTCCCTTAGTTTTATGTACAGGTCAAGCTTGTCAATCAGATGAGATGCTGAGTTAAGTGGGTTAAGTTGATACTTCAAAAGGAACAAAGTGGTTAAGAATTACCTGATTTGAAGGGATATTTTAGAGCTACACAATTAAGGCTCATACATAACACAAGCTGAAGATTGTCATCCCATTCCATTTTGAATTATATAATAGGTGAGAAATTCAGAAAAGGAGTGGTATTTTGGATGCAGATCTAAACCTTGTCATCACAATAAACAAAACATGCTGGAGGGATAGGTTCCTGACCCAAAGACTCCCCAGAGTCTGGAATAGATTGCCCATACATGTCAAACAGAGTGCCTCTTTGGCCCTCTTCAAAAGGAACCTTGACGATTGGATAGGAGAAAGGAAATTCCCTCTTGGGATCACGTCAGTCGTCCTGGTAGACAGGGGTCCAGGAAAGTAAATAGTGTGGGAAGAAATAGCCAGGGAATTGTTATGGCCAGGCTTGCATAGGCCCTAGGGCTGATAGCCTAGTACCAGCCTATGAACCTATGAACCTATCCTTAAGTACAAATAACCAAGAGCCAGCAAACGTTTACATGTTACCCCTAAGTATAAGGGACAAGGGTGCCAAACCAGGAATGAATTTGCAGTTCCTCATACATTCATCCAGAATACATTTGAATATATATATCTATATATATATATATATATATATATATATATATATATATAGTAAGGGATGTGTTCTGATTTATGTAGAGAGGAAGACAATTTCAAAGAAGTGATATTCTGTGTGATATAGATCTATTCCTCCAGCATTTTCCATTTATGTTGCACAAGAGATTAAGATATTTTGAGCAGGTGTTTATTCCACCATCGTACTTGCAGATGTGTGGTAGATTAGAGAGCATAGCATCTGACGCTCTATACACAAGACATAGATTGACCTTCAATAGCCTTTATGATACTGAGAAGAAGGACAAGGCTTTGAGATATTCAGTATAGTTTCTATGATTTAGATCCTTGGTTTTCTTGATGAGAAAGCATTGTGGTCATTCAGTTGTGTTAAGTGTTTGGACAGCTACATACCAAACAGAGCACTATATACAATGACTGACCTAATAAGTGCCAAAGATAGTGAAATGATCACACCCCTGGATCTATATGCAATACATTTACTAATAAGCTGCACAATGAAGAGGACTTTCTTACAATACTGGATACATGGTGATTGAAGGGCAGTTTGTTTTCCACATAGGTTCCCAAGTCAAAAACTTAATGAATCAATTTGCAGGGATATGTTGTTGATGTGATAGCTACAGGGAATGCCATGCTTGCTAAAGGAGACATACATTTTGTGTTATTTAGTTTTAGTCCATGGTTATGACACCAGCTATTTGCTTGGGAAAGGTCCTCTTGGGGTGTCCTGGTGTCCTCTGAAGAGTTTAGGATGGCACCAAATTTACAGTCGTCTGTAAGCTTGGCCATCCACAAACTCTTTACATTAGTGTTGACCTCTAAGAAGTAAATGTTGAAAGAGGAGTAGCCTAAGAACTGAACCATGGGATCTTTTGGAAGAGGTAGAACTGCCTAACCTGGGTTCTGTTTGTGAGCCATTTGCTATCCGGTGAGTTATTTAGGTACTGACATTTAGCTGGGAGAGTTTAACATTACCTGATGGTGGGATGGTGTTAAATGTCTTGGTGAGGTCTAGATCTGTTCTGCATACTGATTTTCCTTCATCCATTGCTTCAGTAATCTTCTCAAAGAAGTCAACCAGGTTAAGCAGGCAGGATCTGCCCTTGAACAACCAAACTGGCTTGGGTCAAGACTTTGTAGGTTACAGATGTTCTTATTTATGAATTCCATAAGGATCCTCTCCATCGTCTTACAGATGAGGCTGGTCAGGCTTATGGGTCTATAATTTGCCTGGTTCATTGATGCCCTACCTTTGTGCAGGGAGATGACTGTTGGCTGCGTTCCATTCATGTGACACCAAGCCTGTTTGGAGACTGGTATTTAATAGCCTCTGTGTTGGGTTGAGGGGTTGACAGGTCCTGTTTCAGGTTAATCAGTACGCAGCCTAGTATGTTATCTAGCCCCATAGAAGCAGTGTTCCTGGTCTTGGAAGGTGCTTTGAGAACTTGTTTTTTGGATATTTGGGGGGAGGTGTAGATGCGGGTATGTGATCTGGGAATGTAGGAGGAGAGGAGGTTGGTGAAGTTAGCCCTTCTACTAGTGAATAGATTTAGTTATATAGCCTCAGGGTCTGCGCATGTGATATAATTTACTATTAGCTCTGTACGGTGCTCAGTATTGTTTCTAAGGTTTCTAACACAGTTAAAGAAGTCTTGATGGTTGTTTTGATTAGGGACCAGAGTGCCTTGTTAAATTTAGCAAAAGTACTTTTTACATCATGATAATTACTTTTATTATTGCTAGTAATGATTTTTTTTTCTTTTATCATAGAGCCTATTTATATTTGGGTTCTATCACAGGGATTTATCTTTAAATTTGACATTGTATTTGCTTTGGAGGTTGACGGATGGATCTGTGCAGCTATTCACATGTGCATAGAATTTGGTGGTAACATATTCCACAGATGCAGCAGGGTTATCAGGTTAGAGAGGGAATACTGAATTTGGCCAGGTCATCACTCATTTTTTGTAGATTAGCCTTTGCATAATGTTTAAATACCAAGGTATTTCAGGATGCTTTTGGCTTCACATTTTTGGTGAATGTAACAGATTTATGGTCCAGTTTGATGTGGAAGGAAGTTACAACTAGTGGACAACAGAGTTGTCCCATATTGGTGAGGACCAAGTCCATGATTTTGTCTCTCTTAACTGGTATGTGGACTATTATGAAATCCGGAAATCTCTGGGCATATATGTTAGGGGATGTATAAGTCTACCAGCATGATGAAGGGTAGTTGAAGCCCCCTAGGAGAATGGTGTTTGGCCTAATGCATAGGGACTCCATACTAGTCAGGTAAAAGGTATTTGACAAAGGGGACATTAAGGGGGTCCTATAGTCAGCTATGAAGTGATAAGGGGTTTTGTTAATAGTAAGTTAGATGTAGAGGAGTTCCAGGTCATTTTCCTGTCTACTGAACCTAAAGGTGATATTTTGTTTCACGAATATAGAGACATTGCCACCTTTAGTGCCTTCATCTAGTGCAGTGGGTCTGAATGTGTGGTAGATGTTGAAACCCTGCACTTATGGGTTGCACTCAATAGTCTTAAACCAGGTCTCCATGCATATATTGATGCATTCCAGAGTAAGCAGTGCCTGTTGGGAGAGAATGTTTTTGTTGAGGCTCCTAGCATTGAGCCGCAATACCTTTATGTTATTCATTTTTCATTTTGTTAAGTCAGAAGCTTTTGTAGACTGACATTGCCTAAAAGAGGTATGATGGTGGTGGATATGGTTTTAGCCAATATACAAAAGCCTTGTACAGATAGGTGCATTCCAACCCTGGCAAAGCAGTTAGGACTGTCTACCATTTCCTCCTGTGCTAATGTATATTTGACTCTTTTTGAATGGCTAAATTTGTAGGGGGGCCTACAGCTAAAGCTAAGCCATTTGTTGAAATCAATAAACTTTTGTTTGTGGTGCAGCATCATTCTCAGTGGCGGTAAAATGCTGCCCAAAGCTATCTCTCTTGGTCACATATTCCAACATATCCGTCAAATCTCTTTTTATATAGTACAGTGATGTATGTCTCAAGCTGTTTACCCCTACATGTACTATAAATGTGTCATGCTTGTGCTTGTGATGCAAAGACTTGACTGCATGTGTGATGGGGTGAATCCTGGTACCCAACAGGCAACTAACCGTGACCCTCCCCTTACTCAGCCTGATGAGGTTCATCAGTGTGTCTCACCTATGATTAGGATGTTGGACTTGAAACACTGAGAGTTTTAGATGCATGTTTCATGGCAGGTTGTTGCCTGAGCTGAGTGTTTGCGAGGTTGCTGAAAGTACTTGTTTCCTTGGTTACATTTAGAAGGTCTTTGTGGTTTAGTTAGGTTACTTTTAAGAGCCTCAGCATATGTAGGTTTATGTATTTGTTCTGTATTGTGTGTGATAAGTTTAGTGTGATAATGTGTGCTAATGACAACCTACTTGCTATTTGTAGTGACTTTATGTTGTCTCAAATAACATTATATAACTATATCTATCACAAACTGTAGTGGTTTGTTTTAAGTACCAGGTGGTTGTCAGTAAACATGAGACAATTGCTACATTGTCTCAGGATGCTTATTTCAACCAAGGTGGCTGCAGAGACAGTTGGAAAGTGCAAATCCATTGTTCCGAGTGCTTAGTCATGTGGTCTGAAAGGGAAGTAGTGCCAATGAGGTTTGGAGCTGATTACTGGAAGTGCTATTTTCCTGGTACTGTAGACAGTGCTGGTCTCAAATGAGCTGGACACAGCTAGAAGTCAATGATCCTTTGCTTCTTCTTTTCACCAGAAGCAAAGAGTGGCACTAATCCCAAGCTGCTTTCTGAGAAATAGCATTAACCCAGATGTTGATGGGTTAAGTATGGTCTTCTCTTGGTAGATACTGTGGAAGGAGCCTACAGCAGCTGGAGGCAAAAGAAAGCTAAGCTGCACAAAGGTAATGAAGAGGATCTCACCAAAACTGCAAGCAGACTACTCAGTGAAGTCCCCTGCATACTGTCCAGTGAGAGACCAGAAAGAAATCAAGTATAGAAATACTCAGTTGTTTCTCAAAAATAGTCAAACTCAGGCAGGCCAAAACAAAATTTTGAACCAAAATCCAGTACTTCCTGGGAAACCAGGGTTACTTGAGAGGTATGATTTTAGTAAACATGCACTTCAAACAATGTATATTCCATACATTTTTGCAGTGTTGGTTAGATTACTAAGAGGTAATTATAAAATTTCTTCTCAATCTCAGTCTTTTGAGCAAGATTGTGTGTAGCATCTGTTCCTTTCAGCTTAATGATTACCAAATGGGGAGAAATGACTCCTACTGCTACTCAGTGCAGTATAGAAATAAAGGTATACTCCCAGAGGAGTGAAGAACAAGCATTCTAATGTTAGTGTACAAAAACAAAAGGGACATTCACAAGAGTGCACTGTACAAATGTATCAAACTACTATCACACTGGACAGGGTGATTGATAAACAAAACACAGAGTACTACAACATAAGCTGGGAGATGAGCAGCTCTGATTCTGATCAGGATGCAGTAGAACTGACCCAGTGTTTGCAGTGAGACAGACAATGGAGAAGAAGTTGAGGAAAGAATCCAAATGAGCAACAAGCCCATAGGGCATAACACCAGAAAACCTAATGTATTAGTCACAGATGACTCCACTGTGAGGTACACAGATGTTCCCCTCACTAAGCTGGATAAGAAGCAGGCTACAGTTAGCTGCTTGTCAGGTGCTAGGATCCATCAAGTCACTCAAGCACTCAGGTCACTCAACCACAAGTACCAGTATGACTCCATCATAGTCCATGTAGGGGTGAATGACTTCAGACATTACCTCACCAGACTATATGAAGAGAGACATGACTCAGCTTTCTGATTATGTGTCAAGGGTAGGTATAAGCCTAGCCTTAAGCAGCATTCTACCTTCTCCAAGGATGTTGCCACAATACAAACAAAAAAAAAAACTGGCTTTAACAATTGGCTTAGCTTCTGGTGTTAGTCCAAGGTGATCCAATATTTTTCAGCCTGGGAAGACATGGTTGACAGGCCACGCTGCTTTTCCAGAGATGGTCTACAACTGTCTCCTCTAGGCTTTTGGATACTGGCAAGGGCATTAGTCAACCCTATTGTGCCTTTTTTAAGCAGTGTCAAAATAACCAACCTCCAAACATAACAAAATCCTCTCTAGATAAACTCAAGGTACTGCTGCTTAATGCTAAGAGTCTAAACAAGAAACTGCACTCCCTAGAAGCACTCCTCACTTTAGAAGATGTTGACGTCTGTGCAGTTACCAAGACATAGTTCAAACGTGCGAAAGCACCTCGGCCATGCAGGGCTACAATGCCTTCCATACATTTAGACCACAAACTGAGCATGAAAGAACCAAAGGAGGAGGTGTATTCATCTTCATTAAGGATAAGTACAAATCAAGACTGGCCAAACTGTATGACTCTCTTGAGCTACTCCATTACCAATTAACTTTAGGCAAAGCCCCTACCACATCATAGCTAGCTATAGGTCCCCCACCATGAAACAGGAAACGCATACTGCATACCTGGACTTACTAGAGTCACTTGCCATACAGCCCAACACCTTATTCATAGGTGATTTTAATTATCTTACCATCAACTGGGAAATATACATGACCACAAACATGCTGGCTTAGAGGCTCTTGGACTTTGTCAATGCAAGTGCTTTGGAACAGCTAGTCAGCACACTCACAAGAGGCTCAAATATCCTGGACATAGTACTCACTATCATGGGAGAGTATTGCACCCCCCCCCCGTGATGTCCTCCCTGATAAGATCGGACCATAAATCTCGTTCGATGTAATTATAAGACCAGATACCCAGTCAAGCTCAAAAATGCTTAGGAATTTTTCAAAGACAAACTACCTCCTACTTAGCAATGGTATAAAAAGTTTCAAAGTCCTCTCAAATGCAGACAACACGGACTCCTGTGCATAGGTGTACACCAATGCCCTGTATAACCACTTAAGCAGTTGTATAGCATCAACTATACTGACCAGATTAAAACCAGGTCTTGCAGAAAAAACAAGCCACCCTGGTACACCCCTAGTATAAACAGGTTATACAACAACAGAAATAAACTAATGTCCAAGAACAAGAGGGAACTGGTTCAGCAGAAGAAGAAATCCCTCTCGAGCTTAAACAAACAAATTATAGATCTTGTTAAGTCCACCAAAGCTAATTACAAAGCAAAAATAGCCTCCCTAGCCAAGGATAATCACAAGGCATTCTTTAACTACATCCAAAATCTAAAATGGAATACCAAGCTATGTGCTGAACTAGTTGTGGACGGCACAACCCATACTCAACCGGAGGTAATAGCCAACCTGCTGACTGACAGATTTAGAGCAAACTTCACCCCCCTGTCCCCTCCAGTCATCCTCCAAAGTATACCTGCCACCATTCCTCAAGCTATTATCTCAAGAGAGCAGGTCATCTTGTCACTCTCAAAGGCTAAAAACACGGCATCAAATGGGACCAGACAACACCCTCAGTTGCCTTTTAAATAAATTAAAACAAAACCTAGCAGATCCACTTGGATTCTTGTTTAACCACAGCCTGCGAACTGGCTATGTTCTGGTGGAATGGAGGACAGCAATAGTATTCCCTCTGCACAAAGGAAGTCCATCAACTGATCCTGGGAATTATAGGCCCATAAGCTTGACTAGCATCATCTACAAGTCCATGGAAAGAATCATTATGGAAGAAAGAAAACCAGACAGTTCCAATAGCAGTAGGAGGAATGGGTCTTATAAAAAAGAATCTACAATTGTACTTAGATATGTCACCCATCTGTGTGCCCAGTACGAATTATGGTCATTGTATTAGAAACTCAAAAGATTTGGACAAATTAAAAAGCCAGAGAACTTATTAACAAGGGCATAGGTAATCTCCAAACTCTGGACCCATCCCAGTTCAGATTCGTTAAAGGTAGATCATGCCTCTTAAACAATGGTTAAGTTCTTTAAGAAAGTCACCAAGGCCCTCAATGAGGGAAAGATAGTGAATACCACCTATCTTGACCTAGCCAAGGCATTTCACACAATCCCCCACTCAAGTATTATAGAGAAACTCTCACAATTGGGCATTAACTCCTACATTACCAGGTGGGTAGCCAACTGGTTCACTGACAGGACATATAATGTCAAAGGGGGTGACTTCACCTCTAGCAAAAGATCAGTCACCAGTGGCATACCACAGGGTTTTGTGCTGGCCCCCCTTACTGTTCAGAATTTATTACTTAGAAGTCCAGGTAAACTTGGATGGCCTGTGACTCATCAAGTGGACTAACAATTGTAAATTGGGAGAAATCATTGAGTCCCCAAAGATGTTAATATACTGCAGACAGGGTTAACACAGACAAATGATTAGTGCCAAAGCCACAGATTAAAGCTAAATGCAAAAAAAAAATCATGATTATTCCCTTTGGGAAAGCTGACATCTCTGCTAATTACATTATGAACAGCACCCCCCTAAGTGTAGACCCAGTGGTACGTGATCTAGGTACTCAGGTTGAGATCAACTTGAACTTTGACCAACAAACATTCACATTGGTAAGGAACCCCTTCTATGTGGCACATCTCATAAGTAAAGGCATCAGATCTAGATCTAAGGATGTTATAATTCCATTATACTTGGTCCTCATCAGACCAGTAATTGATTATAATGCTCCCTTTTGCATGTGCCTCACCAGACACCTGCAATAATTGAAAAGACCACAGAGGTTTCTCACCAAGAAATTACAGAGCACACAAGACAAGTCTTACAAGGAAAGACTGAAAGCCATGTCACTGTATTCCGTCTCCTACAGGTTGCTAAGGGGTCACCTGTGCCTGACTTACAGGACAGTCTCTGACCTGGCCCTGATAGAAATGCTACACATTCATAAATCAAACTGTATGAGGGTCTCTCACGCTAGGGATGTTAACCTAGCTTCTGACATGAAGAGGTCATGCTGGAGAGATACATTTCCCAGGTACTGCCATTTGTCTGGAACAAGCTTCCCATTCATGCGAAACAGAGTCCCTCAATGACAATGACTCTCTTCAAACACAAGCTAGATCAACGGATGGGTGATTACAAATTCACTATTTGGGTGGCATCTATGTTCCTCCTGGACAGAGGAAGTCGTTATTAACTACCATAGACCCTTACCTCGGTGAACATCACTTACCTAACCACCAACAATTGGGGCAAATCGGGATATATATGGCTAGGCTTGTAAGGGTACTAACGTCATTAGCCTAGTAACCTTCTATGAACCTATGAACCTATCAGCATTCCTACTCTTGAGGAAAGCATATGATAAGTTCCCAAGAAAGCTGATTTGGGCAATCCTGCAATGGTTCAAAATCCTGGAAACACTGGCCCAATGACACAAATATAAACAGTGATCGGACTCACAGAGGGAGTGGATCTGCATCAGGGTTCAGCTTTGAGTCCACTGAGGGACTAAATTAGCAAACATGGCAAAGTGGATGTATGCAATCAATACAGCACTACAACCAGACTCTGAACAGGACCTTCTGCAAATGATCGCAGAATGAAATGCAAAGCTAAAGGCTCATGGGACGAAACGGTACAGACAAGACAGTGGTCATGCCTGCAAATGGGGGAAATCAGTAAATGCTAACAATTTAAGACAGGAAAATAGTGGAAGAGGTTCACTGCTTTAAGCTTCATGGAGGAGTTGTTGAGGAGAAGGGAAATTTGAATGAGGAAGTTAAAGCTGTAGTCAGAGGTCCTACAGCAAACTTACACAAATTGTCAGGGGTTTCTAACAGAAAAATACCAAAGAAACTAAAATCTAATATGTATAAAACAGTGGTGCAGCTGTTGCTTTTGTATGGCACAAAAACCTGGGCCATGAAGGCACAAAAACCTGGGCCATGAAGACACAGCAGCTAAAGAAGTCTGACATGCTGATGATGAAGTGCCTGAGATAGGTAGTAGGATGCACACTGTGGGACGGATGAAAAAATGAGGGCAGAAGAGCAGAAGCCAAAGTAACTCCAATTGTAGAGAAGGTTAATTAGAATAGATTATGGTGGCTTGTTCCCATATGCAAGAAAGCATAAGATGATTTGGTAAGGAAGATTTGGGAGGGACAGGAAGTTTGTAAGTGGACACAACGTCATTCAGCCAAGCGATGGATAGACTACATGACAGAAGACCTGTGGCCGTCAGACACAACTGTTGAAGAAGGTAGGAGGGAGGCTCTGTATCAAAAAAGGTGGTGACACCCATACCCCATGTTAAAAAAGGGAAAAGGAGTTTGATGATGATTACTGTTGCCTTTGGATGGAAATAAACTTGCTCAGACTTATCCAATAACTACATACATACGTACAATGAAATGATTTGTCTGCAGCTATGAGTTTAATAGCCCAATTATTATTAAATGTCACTAAGCTAAATCATGCCCAATCAATGTCACTGAGAATCACCAGATGTGCATAAAAAGCAGAACTTTGAAGGAAACCAAATATTAATATACAACAACCATTTCAAGAAAATTAAAAAAAAGCAGCAATAAGAAAGTATGAAATTTTACAACAATCACTGCAGGTGCCTGCAAAACAATGAATCAACAGCAGGTTTCAAGCTTTGGCACCCCCATCCTGTCTGATATTCAGTAATGTGTACAAGGATCAACTCCTCCATCAGGGCCCCAAGCCTCCAAGGGTGGCAGTAGCCTGGCTGATTGAAAAGGGTCAAGCTGTCAGAGCCTGTGCCTCCTCCCAACAGGTCTCCCTACAAATTTAGTCTTCTACAACTGCCCTTCAGCCACAGAAGTATAACCATTGATCCTTCCACCAAGCACATATGGTACGATTTCAATAATTCTTTCCTGTAAGCCCTTGTTATGATAAGTGTACCCCATCTTACCTGTACCGCTTAGCTACATTCACACTGATGTTTGTCTATCTTCCCGACAAACCTGCTTGTAAGGATCCCAATCCTTACTACTACTCTTTTGTCTAGAGCTGCACTCCAGTTTTTTCCTTGCATGATATCCAACCAAATTAGTTTATCTTTAGACCATCTCTCTTAATATTTGCATCAAAATCCCTTGGATTTTTCCTTCTTAGTGACAAGAATGGAAATCAGTAATGTCATTTATGCAGATTTCCAGCAGCCCAACATGACACATGTAAAGGAAATGGTTACAACAACTGAAACCTTGCATATCTCTAATGTACCCATAATTTCCACCTGCCTAACTGCATTATTTCACCTCTTGACTCCCCTTTGAAATGTGTGTATACAACTTCCCAGTCCTAAAGAAATGAGATGTCAATCTCTTGCTGTCTAGGCTGAAGATGTTTGGGTTTTCTAAATTGATAAATGGATAAATGACACACATCCTAAGTCAGCTGCTTGAGTATAAAGGTTCTAATCCATTAATTTATGTCCCATTTGGTGCCTACTTTGGCCAGTAATCTTTGTCACATCCTTCTCCCCTGCAGATATATCTTACTCTTCGTACACAATATGTACCAAATGTACCAAAATGTCTGTGTCCCTCTTGATTCTACTGGCCCCCAATTCCCACTGCAGCTTTGCATGTTTATTACATTACACTATCTCTGATCACCTGTATGCCCCACAAAGGCTAGTAAATGCATTATCCTGAATAACAAAATTTCATACTCTAAGCTATATACACTCCTTTGTGCCTTCCACAACCACTTGAAATTGTTAAGACTCGTGAGTAAGCACTTGTCCTCCCCTGAACTCAACCCTGGTCCATCTTTGCAAAATCTTCCTCCTCACTGCAAATGTCTGAGAAGTATCACCTCTCCCCCCATCATCAGACCTTCTGATAGCAGTTGATTGCAGTTATATGGGTCCTCATCACACTCTGTGAAACTCCTTCTTGTTTTAATAAACCACAATAACTGCACCACTGACCACTCATTGTCCTCCTGTTTGCTTCTTATTGTTATGATTAACCTAGAGATGTACTTCTGGTAAGCAGCTTCCTTTACTAATTATATTAATTTACCATCAATACCCACAAGTTCTGGGATAGCGTTGTCGCCTCACAGTTAGACGTTGCCCGTTCGATTCTCAGTTAGAGCGTCTTCTGTGTGGTGACATGCGTGAATGGGCGTTCCTTCACTGAAGGTTGTGCGTTAGGCCCGGTGAGCCAGTACGTAAAAATCTACTGCCAATCATTAGCGGACCGGAGTTCTGCTGTGGCGACCCCTAACCGGGAAAAGCCGAAAGACACAAACAAGCAAACCCACAAGTTCTGGGATCTGTTGTGTGTATGGTGCCAATATTTTGAACATCTTCCACTGAAACAAGTGAATAAACCAGCAATGGCATTATCCATGCTTTCAATATGATGTGCTCTGAAGTTAATGTTATATTTTGCAAATTAATACTAACTCCCTCATCAGGTATACAATACTAACTGCACTCCCCAGCTGATTATTCAGTAAACTAACCACTGCTCTGTCATCTGCTGTAAACAAAATCTGCCTTTTTGCACATTCTCACCTCAAATGTGAACCACCACCATCAATGAAAAGAACTCTAATTCCACAATGGATGCTTGGTTTTGTCCTTGTTCCCCCTGCTTAGGCAGTCTTTTGCAAACCACATCACCTGGAGCTATCCCTCCACTGAAACCCCATCTTATTTTAAATGCATAAACACATGAATCCAAAATGCAACTATTTAGACTCCTTATGTTACACTTTCAAGTACTTTACGTATTACTCAAGCTGCCACCGTGGTAGCACTGGATTTACCCCTTTCCTGTACCCCTATTATCCACCCACCCAAGAATATTTCCAAACAATTTGACATTCTTCTAACACTGTTCTTCAATGTACATCTTTATGCAGTATATACTTTTGCATGAGCAATTAAATTCCTATTAATGCCAGTTAATATTGTAATGTGCATCCTGTTCAAACCATGGACATAGCCTCTAGTATACAGGCCTCTATCCTTGTAGATGTATGCAAGTTCCAACAATACTCTAATTTTTGATTACCTGCTAACTTTTCTTATTCATCTGTTATTTCCTTTTACCCTTCATCTCCCCATATGTATCTTATTTCTGAGTTGTTTTATTTTCATCTTCTAAATCAAGCTTATCCAAACCAATTTATATATATGTATATATGGGTTCACTTCAATTCACTGAACTTTCAATTCACTGACTTTCATTTCACTGACACCATTTCACTGAAATTCATTTCACTGAAACTTCATTTCACTGACAAGTATTATTACAAAGTAAATGGAATATGCCCCCTTCCCCACTGTAGTGCGACCCTGGAGTTAGAATATATAGTTAGGGGGGTGTGGGGCAGAGCCCCCACATCGCAGCCCCCACTTACTTTTCTTTTACTAAGCAATATTATATCAAAATGTAAGAATATCATATGAATGGTGGGGGCTGCCCCACCCCGATGTGGGGCTCTGCCCCACCCCCCCAACTATATATTCTAACTCCAGGGTCGCACTACAGTGGGGAAGGGGGAATATTCCATTTTATTGCTAATAATAGTTGTCAGTGAAATGAACTTTCAGTGAAATGAAGTTTCAGTGAAACGAATTTCAGTGAAATGGTGTCAGTGAAATGAAAGTCAGTGAATTGAAAGTTCAGTGAATTGAAGTGAACCCATAGATATATATATATATATATATAAATATAAATATAAATATATATATATATATATATATATATAGATATATATATATATGGGTCCCCTTCAGATAGTCGAATATTTAAAAGCTCGACTTTCATATGGCTGAGACCATATGATCAAGCTTTTAAAAGCTCGACCGGTCTGAATGGAGATCTCCATACAGCATGGAATGGGAAGATTTCCCATTTCCGCAATGTAGTGCAATCTTGGAGTTGGTATATTTAAGTAGCAGGGGGTGCAGGGGGGGCTTGCCCTCCTGATAGACACATTTAGTTTTTCTTTTTTTTTGTATTTTTTTTTTTACATGGTCGATGTTTTAACTGTTCTGTTAAATGGTCTCGGCCATATGAAAGTCGAACATTTGAGATGTCGATCATGTAAAGTAGACCCATATATATATATATATATATATATATATATATATATATATATATATATAGATAGATAGATACAATATGTATGTATTTATATATTCAGAATATGGCTCTGCCTGCTACACTTCTTTGTCTGTTTATCCTCGAACTTTCCTGAAAAACTACTCTATTAGTATTGTCTGTAGACATTTTCTGTTAACTGCAGTTCTACCTTGTGAACTTTACTTATTAAATGGAATTCTGTTATGGATCCTCCTATCTTCCCAGATATTCTATGAGTGAGGTGTTCCCAGAAAAACTTTAATTTTAAAAACTGAACATGCATTACTTCCTTGAAAATCTAACTCCTGGTTACTTTACGATCATGAACCTGACACAAACACATACACTATATAAGAATATATGAGTGTATATACATATACATATATATATATATATATATATATATATATGTATATATAAGTATATATATATATATATATGTGTGTGTGTGTGTGTATATACATTTACACGTACATATATAAGATCATAGAAGGTTACTAGGCTAACGGCCCTACAGGCTTTTTAAACCTAGCTAATCATTCCCCAGTGTTCCCAGTTATCAATACCCACAGACCGGAAAGACTTTGGTATATGCCTGTGCCTTAGGGCATCTGCAAGCTGCCCCTGTCCATAAGGGACACAGGCAACAAGCCAGGGGTTAATTTGCGATTTCACATTCATTGATACAAACTGCACTTGAATAGGCTTAGGGAAGAGCTCTGTTTCAAATGAATGGGGAGTTTGTTCCAGACAGCGAGTAATCTCTAAGCTACATACCTGTCCCTCCAACATGATTTATGCCCAGATGAGGTTAAGATCCTTAGATCAGGCAAGTCTAGTGATGTTTGTTTTTGCAAATGTGTAGCAGATCCATCAGGGCTGCATCAGAGAATGCCTTCTATGTTAGCATAAATCACCCCCCCCCCCCAGTAGTCTGTAGGAGACCAAGTACAGGGACAGGGTTTTGAGGCTATCCTCACACGACATGTCATTCATACCCTGTATTCTTTTAGCAGGGAACCTATGTGGCCTAACCATTTGTTGCAAATGCCTGGTCAGGTACATGCCAAAAGGTGCACTGTGCTCAATTATTGGTCTAATAAGAGCTGTGTATAGTGGCACTGTGACCTCCTTAGAGCTGGATGCCATACTCTTACTTATATGTTGTGCCACATAGAAGGATTTTCTCATCAGCATGGGTGATCAAAGTTCAGGTTACTGTCAACTTGAGTTTCCAAGTCTCTTAGCACTGGTTCTAGTCTTACGGGAGTGTTATCAGTGATGTAATTTGCAGGGGTGGTCATCTTCCCAAAGGATTTAATTATGGATTTTTTTCATTGAGTTTCAAACCATGGCTCTGGCACCAGTTATTTGTCTGTGTCAAATCCTCCTGCACAATATCTACATCTTTTGGGGAATTCAGTGACTGCGCCCAGCTTGCAGTTGTCAGCAAATTTGGTCAGCCAAAGGCCCTCTACATTTGCCTTGACTTCAGAAAAGTATATTCGGAATGAGTGAAGTCCCAGTATTGAGCCCTGTGGGACACAACTAGTAACACACCTCTTGGTGGTGGTGGTCTCCCCTACATTAACTTCATGTGTGCTATTTGGTAATCCATTGAGTGACATAGGGACTTATGCCTAAATCTGTGAGTTTGTCTATAATACCCAAGTAAGGCATTATGTCAAATGCCTTTGCCTGGCCAAGGTAGGCAGTGTGCACCATTTTGCTCTTGTCCATGGTTCATGGTTTTAGTGACCTTCTCAAAGAAGTCCACCAGGTTTAGTAGGCATGACCTGCCCTTGATAAAACCAAATTGGGATGGTCCAGTGCTTAAAAGGCTTTGTATGCCTTTGTTTATCAGGTCCACGATAATTCTTTCCATAACCTTTTATATAAGACTAGTCAAACTTATGGGTCTATAGTTCCCTGGGTCATTGATGGTCCCCCTTTGTGTACAGGGATGACTGTTGCAGTCTTCCATTCCCTAGAGATGATTCCTGTCTGGAGGCTGGGATTGACTAGAGATTCTAGTGGGTCTGACAGCTTGTGTTTGAAGATATTTAGTTGGCATCCTGGGATATTGTCAAGACCCACTGATGCAGTGATTTTAGCTTCAGAGAGTGCAGTCAGGACCTATTCTTTGGTAATAGTTGGGGAAAAATGGTAGAGGGCATTTAGTGTGGGGGTGATAGGGAGGAGAAACTGGAACTAAATTTATCAGCCAGCAAATTTGATATAGCCTCTGGTTCATTATAGGGAGTTCCAGTTACTATTAGTTCAGCACATTGTTGTGTGTTCCCCTTTAGGTTGTGTACATAACTGAAAAATGCCTTATGGTTATCCTTAGTCTAGGAAGCTTTTTTGCCTCAAAGTTGGCTTTGGTGGACTTGAATTGTCCCCTGGGTTGCTTGTTGAGGCTGATGATGGAGTTTTTTTGTTTGTCAAGCATAGCCTTTCCAATTTTTGGACAGGATGTTTGTTTGTTTTTTTTTCTTTTGCTTTACAACCTCTTTATACTTGGGGCTTGTTTTTTTTTTGGAGTTAGTCCTAAGTTTATTTTGGTTTGGTACTGCTGTTTCTATGCAGTTATTTATATGCTTGTACATAGGATACAGTGTTCGCTGTGTCTGAGGAGGGAGTGGTTGGAATTTAGCTATGATATCACTTAATAGCAGATAGTTAGCCTTGGAAAAGTTCTTAAGGTTCTGGGGTTTGTTGGGAGTTTAGGCTTAATATTTATTTCAAGGGTGACCACTTTGTGATCTGATCTGACCAGTGAGGACATTAAACTATTGGAGGATGCAGTGTTCACTTATGTTTGTGAGTATCAGATCTGGGATATTTGCACCCCTAGTGCAGACTAGCCATTCCAAGGTGTTTGCATTGACAAAATCCAGGAATCTTTGAGCCTGCATTTTAGTGCTTGTGCATATACCCAGTTTATAGTGGAATAGTTGAAATCACCCATAAAATGGTGTTGGGCTGAATGGTGAGTGACTCCAGAAGATTCAAGTATGTGCTAGTGTCATTCCAAGTTATAGACAGGGACCTATAGCTAACCAGAATATGGTATGGGATTTACCTAGGGTTAGTTGGCAATGGAGAAGTTCAAGAATGTCATACTGTTTGACTAATCGAGAGGTATGCTTATTTTTATGTAGCTTGATACAGTCCTTCTTGTACCTTCTTGTGCGGTTACTGATTTAAATGTGTGGAAAGCATTATTCCCCTGCACTGCCAGAGTGTCTTCCACAGCTTTAATGTCCAGCACTCTTATTAAACACTCTGTTGTATTTCTTTGTGCCCTTTGCAAATGTTCCTAAATTATTAACAGAACAATTATTAATATACATTGCAAATATGTGAACTGTGAACTGTGCTATTACACTTTGAAATTGATTTTTCTCTTCCTCTCAAGTTTCCTTTCCTAAATCCAGCAGGTCTTTGGGATGTCTCCCATATAACAATAATTCAAATGGAGTAAATCCTGTTGAATCTTGTAGCACTCCTCCTATAGCAAAAGAAAGTAGGGAATTAACTGATCCCATTTCTTAAAATCATGTATGATTGTTTTCTTCAACACTGACTTCAGAGTCTTCTTAAAGTGCTCTACTAATTAGTCTGATGATGGTACACTGAAGTTTTTAACTGTTTCACTTTGAAACACTGGTAGAGCTGGTGCATCCCCTTGCACATAAAGGGGGTTCCTTGGTCCATGAGTATTCCTTTGGGTATCCCTACCCTGGAGGAAAGTAACACTATATATTTGGTTATTCACTTAGCATTGGTTTTTTGGAGGAGTAGTGTTTCAGAAAACTTAGTGGTACAGTCAACAATCACTAAAATATATCAATAGCCATTGCTAGATTTTACCAAGCGACCTACAAGACCCATAACTATCTGTTTGAATTAGACTTCAGCAATAGGCTTAGATATCAGTAGACCTCTGAACCCAGGATGTGGTGCAGTCTTTTTACATTCTGAGCAAGCTACATGAAAGTTCTCACTGTCTTTTATTACAACAGATCAACAAAATGTTGCTAAAATTCTGTTTGTTTATTTATTAGCATGTATTTACCATTATTGCATGTCTGGGCATAAACTGTCCATTTTCAGTGGTGGCCCGGAAAGAAAAGCTCCAATACAATATTGCAGTTTCAAATAGTACAAATAATAAGCAGATAAACACAATTTAATAAAATACTTTAACAATGGCCTGAAACAAGTACAGTAGAAGAAATACAAAAAATAACCTATCAAAAGATGGGTCTATATTAGAAGCTCGAAAGTGTACTTACCCGAATACGAAAACACAGACACGTCTTCATTGAACCACGAAAACATCGATCATGGTTGGCCCTTCTGCGGTATAGCTCCGTAAGGTATGTGTGCAATAGTTACGGACCTTAGGGTTAGGGTGTGGGTTAAGGTAAGTGCATAGATGGTATGAGATGTAGTGTAGGGTTAGAAGGAGGGTTTTGTTAAGTGTATGTGTGTGGATTATTTAGTTTGTTTAGGTATAGCTTCTTAAGGTAAGTGTGCGATAGTTACGGATCTTAGGGTTAGGGTACGGGTTAAGGTAAGTGCATACATGCTGGTATTTGCAAGATTTAGTGTAGGGTTTGAAGTAAGGTTTAGTTTAGGGTTAGAAGTAGGGTTTTGGCTAGTGTATGTATGTGGTTTATTTAGTTTGTTTGGGTAGGTAGTATGTAGCGGGCGGTGGGGTGGGACAACTATGACGGTTCGAGTTTTTGAAGTTCGCGGTTTAGGGCATTCGGTGTATTCGCGGTTCGTGGAATATGTGTCAGTGTTTTTGTATTTGGTGACTAGGGCTTTCGCAATTTTAATATAGACCCCAAAAGACAAGTTTTACAAAGTCATGATGCAAGTTTAGTACATGAGTACAGCAATATATTAAAACAAAAATAAAATGTTAGAGAAGAACAAAGAACGTCATAATTCAAGGGTTTGACTTTATTACGAGCTGTAAGGGGGTAATTATTACATAAAGTGCTGATGGAGCCTCAGAGTTATAGAGTTGAGTGCATAGAGTTTGTTTATATACTCATTTGCTCATCTACAGTAACTTCATGTATGCTTGATACAGCTTTCATGAAGCACAACCTCGTTTTCTCAAAGTCTATCCTTCTGAATTGCAGATACTTCAATTTTATTTGTTATGACTCTATAGCTGATTGTCAACCACACTATCTGATAATCATTTCTTTTCATATGGCTGTCTACTTCTAGACCTGAGATCCTCTGTCCCTAGGTATGTCAGAACACTACGTTTCAAACTGTTTCTTCTTGTATAAGTTAAACAGAGTCTAGAAATAGCTCTCTCAGACTTGCCCTTTGTAAGTCATCACAAGTGTTCCTGGTTTCCTGCATTTCAATGTGGCTACATTAAAGGACTTCCATTTAGCATGTGACATTAAAGTTTAGCATCGATGATACCTCCGCTTTTATTAACATCTTAAAGAAATGTTATAGCATTGTTTCATTTTTTTCTTACCAACGACGTTGGGTTCTTTATACAACTCTGTGAGGACTCTGTTGCCATTTCTAGCCTTCATTGTGCCCTACAGTGCCTCGTCTCTTCTTCCTCTTTGTTTATTGTTTATTCCTTTGTCTTGTTCCTTTTCTTTATATGTAAGGTCACACCTTCACCTTTTTTTGTTCATTTTTCTTCTCCCCATCTCTTGCCAATATTGCTTATCCCGTTATGTTTACTTCCTAGTCATGATGCTCTGTATATCACATTTCTGATATTGCCACAATATCAAGTTATACTTCAGTAAAAACCTCAAGATTAAGTAACCTTTTGCAAAGATTGTGAGCGACAGTGATTGGTACTTTCCAGTTTTCATATATCTTGCCCTTTTGTCTTATCCATGTTGATAATGGGTATATCTTTCTTTCCATTTACTACTGGTCTGTTTATATTGTTTGTCTAGTGCTAAGTACATTTGGATATTAATAAACCCACACATCTGGATGGTGGGTAATGGCTGCAACAACATTAAGAGTGAGTAACTGGCGACACTGTGAGGGTCTGCTAAAGAATGCTGTGGTCATGATGCAGTTCATACAGAATGTAACAGGTATTTTTTTCTTAACCGAGGCAGGCAACCAGATGTTATGGGCAGTGGATTGCTAGACTAAATTTGATTTTGGTGAACCAAGCAAGATTATTTTATACAGATACTGGCTACTGCAAGTGTTTAATCGAGTTGAAATACATTATTTCCTCCATTACTTTTTTTAATGCATTTGCTGAGTATGGGAATGTCTATGGATGAAAACAATTGACCATGGCCTGCTGTAGCCTGCTAAAGTTAAAATAATCATTATTCTGGCTTTGCAGGACTAATGTGTATTTGTGTGAAGCAGTCTGGAATATTTTACTGTGGTTTGCTACATGCAAAAAAAAGCAATGTCTTTTGGCTTGTCCGGGTTAGGGGTCGCCATAGCAGATCACCGATCCACAGATTGATTCGCAGAGAAGTTTTTACAGTGTCAGGTTGCCAGCCTGGTGCCCAACCTTCACAGAAGGTACACGCACACACATACACACACACACACATACACACACACACACACACACACACACACACAGACACATACACGCACCTACCTGCATGTCTTTAAAACTCACTCGACTGCAGAGAGGACATGCAGAATCCACAGAGAAGGCTCTCTAGCTGAGAATCAAACCAGAGAACCTCTTGCTGTGAGGCATTTGTATGAAATAAAGATAGAATACATTACTGTAACCATTATTATTTTATTAAAATCAGACATTTAAGGCAGACACAGACCACAAAGTGGATTCAACTGCTGACTGTGTGTGGGGATGTGAGGGGGGCTGTATGTGGTTTAAAATGACTGACCCTGTTGCTGTTTGTTTAAGTTAATGGTCATTATTCTATCTTTTTAGGGCTAATGTTTATTTGTGTGAGGCAAGAAGTACTATTTATTATGACTAGTTTGTTTGAAACAAAGTTAAAATACATACCTGTGACCATTATATTTTAATCACACTCAGACCTCTGTAGTATATACAATCAACAAAGCGGTTGTAATGGCTCCACCCGGGGGCTGTAGGATGAAAGTGACTGACTGACCCTACTTTCATTTGCTCAGATTAAACAGACATTAATAGGCTGTGTAAAATTATTTATTCATTTATTAGTAGTTGTTTACCAGAAAATTTTGACTAGGCCAAAGCCCCTTTTCAACACAGGCCAGGGGAGAAAGGATCTACAAAGAACATTAATAGCACGTATAATATTAACACTTGAAATGTATTTTATATTATTGGACAATATCAAGTGATAAGAAATTTATGAAATGTAATGAAAGAAACAGGACATTTTGTAGAAAGTAATGCTGTGACAAGGTAAATCTGCATTTGTAATATATACAAAATCAGAGCAGTTACAATAGGTTGCATTTACCATTTTTACAATATGTACACAATTTGTGTGTTGATGAATGTATTTTGGATGGGTGGCAGGAAGGCAGGCACTATTTGGAGATGCAATTTGTGTGTCCTCACAAGTATTTGTCTTTTCAGTATATTGGGAATAACTGGTTTGTCATCTTTAACCTTTGTCACAACTTCTTTCCTCCATTAAAGAAAGAAAAAGACTGATTTTCTTTCGTTATTCATTATTTTTCTTCAGGCAGCTACTGGAATACAGGATTGGAGAAAAATCTCTAAACTGCACATCAGAGCATCTAGAACCTTCCACAACAGTTATTATAGGGCAGTCTTAGTTAGGGTGAGTTGAAAGGATGGAGGAAATTTTGAAAATGTAAAACAGTGTAAAAAAAAATACAAAAAAGAAGTTGGGCCAGATTCAATAACACCTACACTAAGTATACAAGATACATATTTGAGAACATCCATAACACATTTTTGTGCTATCTAGTCATTCAGAAAGATTACCCTAAGTGTATATGTAGTCTACACTTTGTGTTAAGCTTTATGAATATCTGTCAGTATTTAAAGCTGCAAGAAAATCAGTAGGGAAATTAAAATTAGGAGGAAGAAGGTGTGAGTTATACATGTGTTGTCTGTTCACCCAGAAGTGTAGGCATTATTGAATCCCAGGGATAATCTATCTGGACAGTATGGGGAATCCATGACAGCTGGGGTGGAACTGATTTGGCAGGAAAAAGAGAAAGAAAGAAAGAAAGAAAGAAAGAAAGAAAGAAAGAAAGAAAGAAAGAAGAGAAGATACAGTCTACAGTAATTCCTAATAAAAAACCCGAAAGAACTTTGGGGGTTGGGGATCAGTGGGCAGCTTGATACCCCTCAAGTGTACCTCATTATGAGGAACATCCCTCATTTTGAGTCTTAAAAAGTCCATATTCCTCATAGTTCCACAGTGAAACCTTCTTAGTTTCATATGGATATTCTAGGCTAATGACCACCAGGGCCTTTATAAGCCTAGCCATGCAATCCAACACAATTGTGTCCCTATGTATAATGGATGTTTATTAGGAGGGTGTATTTTAGTTAGGAAGCTTCTAGAAGTTATGTGGTGGGGTATGTTAGTTTGGCCATTACTGTCTGCCTCTGTCTATCAGAGATATTACAGCCAAACCTGGGGTGAATTTCCTAGTTCCCATCCATTGATCAAGGTTATGCTTAAATAGGGTTAGGGATAGATTCTGCTTCAAATGGATGGAGAGCCTGTTTCTGAGCATAGGGATCCTCTAAGATATGTATCTGCTTCATCAACATATCTTATGTCACAAACAAAACTTATATCCTTGGATCTAGTGGTTGTGATGCTTTTAGTTTTGCAGATGTGCAAAAGGTGTATCAGAAATGGATCAGAGGATGCCTTGTATGCCAGGCATATATCGTCTCTCAGTAACCTGCAGGAGACCATGTATAGAGATAGGGCTTTAAGGCAATCATAGGACAATGTGTTTATATCCTGGAGTCTCCTGGTAAAAAACCTTTGCAGGTGTTCCAGCAGTTGCATATGTCTGATCAGGTACATGCCGAAGAGGGCATTATACACAATGGCTGGTCTGATAAGGGTCAAATAAAGTGGCACAATGACTTCCTTAGACCTGGATTTCATGCTCTTACTTATAAGTTAGGTGACACAGAATTATTTTCTTACTACCTTAGTCATGTTAGTCAAAGGCCAGATTACTGTTTTCATATCTTCTTAGATCCTGATGACTGGATCAACTCTTAAGGGTGCCTTATCAATGCTGAGTGGCAGTCTTCCCAAATGGCATTATAAAGCATTTCTTGGCATTAAGTTTTAATCTGTGACTTTGGCACCAGTCATTTGTCTGTGTTACACCTTCTTGTAAGATGTTTGTGTCATGGAGGGGGATCTACGATAGCTCTCAATTTACAATCATCTGCTTACTTGGTCAGCCAAAGGCCCCTGACTTTAGCCTTATCTCTGAGAAGTAGATAAAATAGGTGCGGTATCAGCACAAAGCCCTGAGGTACCCTGCTGGTAACTGGTCTCTTAGTGGAGGTGGTATCAGCAATCCTGACTTTCTGGTTCCTATCAGTGAGCCATCTGGCAATCCAGCAATTTATGTAGGGGTTTATGCCCATTTTGGTGAATCTGTCAACTATACCAGAGTGAAGAATTGTATTGAATGCCTTGGCCAGATCCAAGTAGGTGGTATGCAGCATTTTACCCACATCCGTTGCCTTGGTAACCTTGTCAAAGAAGACCACTAGGTTAGATAGGCATGACCTTCCCTTGACAAAGCCAGTCTGGGTTAGGTCCGGTATCTGAAGGTTGCTTATGTCTTTGCTGACATTTACTGTTAAGAATTTTTTAACTGATAAATACATACTGCTCCTGAAAAGGGACTGTCTGTCTAGTTGGCCTACCTGGTTAACAAATTGGTATTATTATTATTGTAAATACTGAATCATATATTTCAACAAAATAACTTTTTATACGCATAAAATAACATGTTTAATTATGCAATGAGCTTCCTATATGAAGTTGTTAGCAAGCTGTTAGTAAGTGTTCCACATCTTGCCTACTTGTTCAACATTATGAGAGGTGTATTCCATAAAAGTTGAGAGTTATGTCCACGCCCTTGCTTAAGACTCCATTTTACCCAAAGGGTGCCTCTGTATTTATTTTTGTTTTTTATAATTGTTCTTGTGGAGTTTACATGCTTCGATGTGACTGTAAAATGAGCATTTTGTTAATTTTAATAATCTAACCAAATTTATTACGCATGCACAACTTAACAAAATGTAATTAGATATATTTTGTTCGGTACTGTTACCATACCGTATTTTTTTAATCATTCCCATTACTTAACAGGTGTATTCATACCTCTCAAGTGTAACACATTGCAAGGAATGTTCCTCATTTGGGGTCTTAAAAAGTCCATGTTCCTCAAAGTTCCACATTGAAAGTGTCTGTCACACATTCAGTGTTAGGAATTTTTTAATTGACATCAATGGTAAGTAGTACTGAATCATATTAATTCATCAAAAGAACTTTTTATAGGTATAAATTAGTAGATTTTAATGATCCTGTGACCTTCCTAGTTGACGTTATTAGTAAGCTGTTAGACGGTGTTCCACATTTTGCCCATTTGTTCCATATCGTGAGACACTGTGCTCCTCATTTAGGAGATGGAAGTCTGACAGCTATGGGTGTATTACCAGACTAAAAAAAAAAACGATGGGTGTAATTTCTCCGTTTTTAACCTTATCCTTCATAAATTCCTGTAGGCCAGCAACATGCAATGATAAAATGTAAGTATCCTCCAATCTGTGTGAAATTTCTTAAATGAATATTAAACAGGCAGGATATTACACTTTTAAAACTTACGATGAAGAAAGGTTGAAAATAATTCGGTTAACGACAGTACCAGCTAGCCCAAGTTCTCTAAACAAAACGTCTTGCTGAAACATTATGCATAAGCGTTTTATTACTCTGTGGAACTACTTGTCAGTGTCCCCGATGTAGTAGAGGACCCCTTTTACGGTTGCACCTCAGTAATTGTGGTGTTTGTCTGAAGTGTGAGATAGTTTTGTAGTTGAAAACTGTGCGCTTTGAATTATTGTCATCTGTTGTACTTTAGGGAGGAGGTAGATGACAAGTATTTGTTTGCCTGCCGTTGTAGAGTAAATTGTTGTCATAAAACGATGACTACAGTGTTTGACGGTGGTGCAGTGCAGGTTCAGCAACAGCGGCCACCATCGACCCCACAGCAACTTCAGACTGGACCTCCTCTTATCAGGTAAAAACAGATGCAGTTATGTGGGCATACCAAAGAAGTTTTGAATGAAGTGAAAGCACTAATTATCAGTACCTTAAATCAAAATATATCGTCCGATCTGGCTGGGGAAAATCGCAATATTGGTGTACCACATAACATTAATTTTCAAGATTTTATGCTTAAGCTAGTATTTTTTTTTTAATTTATTGGAGAGCGGGTAGTAAGGTGTATAGGGAAAACCCGAGAGATTAAAGTCAGCACTGTATCTGCCCTTGAAATTCATTTTCTTTGCGTTAGTTAGTACTTTTACATGACAAATTATGTAGTGCAGAAAGGGTCGACATTCAAAGTCCAAGGGATTGCCGGAGTAATGCATAGGTACTCTGGTATTGCGAATGATAACCTTATTGGAATGCTGTTTTAATTGTCAACGTACAGACCTGTTTGCAGTCCTGTTGGTCAAACAGTATTTTATGCAAGGTGTACATATATATTGTCAGTCTGATATTTATTTCCGTGTATTCAACAGTGAGCTTTCCATAAAACTACTAGGAATGTATATATTTTGGATTGCTTTTACTTGATGGTATAAGATCAAATTATTATGTTATTGTTTATAATCTCCCCATTTGTCTGTTCATTCCTATTAAAACATCCACCTTATGATTGTGGTGGTACCTCTGCTACAACCCATCATGATGAAGGGCCCATATTTGTGCTGTCATAAGTGTATTTATGGAGTTTCAGATAGGAGGTAATAAACACACCTGTAAGCATGTTGTTTTCATTTGTATCATCTTTGTTTCTTGCATTATTTATGCTTTCTCCCATTTTTTTCTTCCTCAAGATGTTAAGTCAAATGTATTTTAGTAAATCTTCTACTTTCTTTCATCAACTAAAATCTTAACTATTTATTAGTATGTTGCATATTAAGTTTTTATACAGTCATAGAAATTACAAGACAAGTAAGTCATAAAATTGTTGCACCTCGCTGATATCCACCCTCATGATGCTTTGCCCTCTTAGAAACGGGATGTGTAAGTCACGCTTAGGATGGTTTTGTTGATGTCCATCCAATTATCAAGGTTAGTCTTGGATGATGCAAGGGTATCACTCTGTTTAAGGTATAAGGGCAGTTTATTCCAGAGATGGGATAAAAACATTGAATTATAAATCTGTTCCCCCAGTGGGTTTTGTTGGTGATTGAGATTCTGGTCATTAGATCTAGTCTTAGTGGAGTTTGTCTAGGCAAGATGTAAGAGATCAAGGAGAATTTGGTCTTTGATGGAATGAAATGTAAGACGTAGATGTCTGTCCACTCTAGAGTCTGTAGGAGACCGAGTTTAGATAGAGAGCTTCAAGCCTGTCTTGGTAGTTGAGGGGTTTTTAGACCAGCAATCTCCTTGGTTAGGAAATACTGGGTTTTCTAGCTGTGTGATATGTATTTGTCAGGTATGTACCAGTGGCAGCATTGTACTGTATAACTGGTCTGTTTACATCAGAGTACAGGGAGTCAGTAACTGTTTTTTTTTACTTGGATTTAGTGCCTTTACCTTCTGCTTTCACCTGACAAATTGTGAAGTACAGAAAGGCTAAAGCAAAGGATCTTCTGACAACCTATGCTGCATTGTGGTTAAAAGAAAGGGAGTTGGCTTTTTTCTAAGGCATCCTATATAATCATCAAATTATTTCTGTATTGCTGAAAGTATGTCTTCCAGAAATAAAAAAGCCACCTTGATTAAACATGGTGTAACATTGGAAAGTCTGGCCACTAGAATTCCCATAAAAAGTTTATAGCCGTGGTTCAAAGTTGTAATTGACCTATAGTCTACTCTTACAGGGTCTCTTCCCTCCTTGTGTATTTCTGTTATAACCCCTTGTTTCCGTAATTTGGGTATCTTTCTCAGGATCAGTACTTCATTCATTAATTTAACCCAGAACTGTATTAATTTTTCACTCCACAACTTCCAAATTTCAATTGGAATACCATTTCTACTCAGTGATTTGTCAGGGGCTTGTTTTCCTACACTTTTTTTTCTGTTTCCTCTGTTGTGATGGGTGTAACCAGTGCATTTCCCAACTCTTTCTCTAGAAAGGTCATAATGTCCATGTTTACTACTGTACCCTCTTGTCCTGCTATGTATATTCATTGCTAACATTCCCTAAATATTTCCAGTATTTCTTTTTAATTTCTTGTTATTATATCCTCTTTCTTTCTGTTGAGTTGACTAGGGTTCTCTCAACCTTCTGTTGTCTTGATTATGTTGCTAAACCTCTGAGATTTTGTACAGATTATCATATCATTGAGTTCTTATATCAGCCCTCTTTTTGCAAGCAGTCTATAATCTTCATCCCTTTGTACTTCGTCTATGATACTTAGGAGCTTTTATTTTTCATCTTCCAGAAGCCTGTTTTTTCTCAGCTGTATTGCTCTGACAAGTTCCATTTGAACTAGTCTTTTTTTTTTCTTGGAACACATGATTCATATTTTCTATGAAGTTACTCTCTGCTCATTCCTTCATGTTCTTCCCAGCCCTGTATCACCTCATGTATTCCCTATAAAGCCTATATAATGAGTTCCTGTATCCAGTCTGACTTTGCTCTAGGTTGCAGACTGGAAACCTCCAGTGGGATGATTTGTTCCTAACCAACTGGAGATCTCTAGAGAATAATACGCAAGTGTGGTCTGATATCAGAAGGACCAGCACAGTCTGCACCATTAATGCATTCTCTCTTGTAATAAATATGTTGCATTTTCTTGACCATCTGTTATATTTCTGACTGGGATAGGTATAACTCATCTCTTTCTTTACTCTTTGTCTCCCTCCTGATGTCCACTAAACTAAGACTTACCAGATCGTTTTACTCTGTATTTCAGTTCTTGACCTTCTGTGATCTCCCTTACTTGAACTAATTTGTCAGTGAACACCATATTCTAGTTCCCATCACTAGTAAACCCACCTCATGAAATGTAATAATTTCCGTTATCACTATATTAAACTCTTATTTTAATCCCAGAGAAAAATATATTGTGACTTTACACTGTCTTAGAAATCCCTTTATTTTTGTATAACAGCCCTTTTTGTCTATCAGTGTTTGTTCAACTTCTAGCTGCAGTTTCTTTCTTGGTAGTAAAATAACTCCCCTGTTGTTGTTGTGTCTTTCGGCTTTTCCCGGTTAGGGGTCACCACAGCGGAACTCCGGTCCGCTAATGATTGGTAGCTGATTTTTATGTGCCGAGTTGCCAGCCCTGACGCACAACCTTCAACGAAGGTACGCCCATTCACACATGTCTCCACGCAGAAGACGCTCTAGCTGAGAGTCGAACCGCACAGCGTCTTACTGTGAGGCGACAGTGCTACCGCAGCACCACTACCACCCCCTGCATCACCCTATACCCCTTTATTCCCACCTTTTGGTGATCCTCCTCTGACAAATGTGTTTCCTGTACAGCTACCAAATGTGCTTTTTCCTTTTTGTCCGTGTTTATAATTCTTTCCCTTTTTTCTGGGCTGGTTAACCCATTTACATTACATGATAATATATTAACCACCATATTAATTGATCTCTTGTATCTCTCCTTTGTCTCACCTCTGTATGGTCATACTCGCATGCTGTCACCCTTAATTGATTTATATTGTCTTGCTCCCTGCTTGTCTTACCCTAAGAGAAAGTTATTTGTGTTTCCTATGAAATTTGCCCCTCTTGAGCTTCCTATTTGCATTTCCCTGATCCTAATAAACCCTTCTTTTCAGCTTTCACTTCTTTACTCCCTACTCAGCTTTCCCTTTCCCCATGTGTTAGCCTTCCAAGGTGAGGGTAATATGCCCTTTTTGGAACAGACCCCATGTCCCTAATCTCTTTAGTATGAAAGGAGTCAATACAGCAAAACGTCCTGTGCTGTAAAGGCATTACATTTACATCTCCGCCCCTAGCCACACTGCTCTTTTAAAAGTTGTCTGGGTATTTCCTTGACTTCAACAGCACTACATTTTCTTCATTTCATGCAGTTGCCTGTCTTCTGCAAGATGTTGCACCTTTTCCAACAAAAGAGTATGTTTTATATTTTCCCTCGCCATTTTTCCCCATTGTTTAGCTTGCTCTAAGTGTTTATAGAGCCCATATAAAGTTATATTACTCAGTGTCATAGGCTTTGCTACTGTAGGCAGATGTTTTGTTACTCATTGTCTGCATCTATCTCAATGACCAAAATAATAATTTTTTTATAGTCACTTTCCTCCACTCATCTTCTTTTTTTCCTAACTGGCCTACCTCTCCCTAAGTCATTTCTGTCCCTTGTCTAGTATTTGTGTGCATCATACTAATCAATACTCTAGGTTCATTGACTTTAACTGATCTTTTGCGGTTCATAGTCTGCATCTAGCATAGTGGCCCAGGTAGGTAAATTTTTTTTTAATATTCAGGATTATCTAAAATCTCATAAGTCATTTCACTGTACATATGACAAGTGATGGTGATGATCTTTCTTGTATACTTTTAGCCCCAATAGCTACTCTTTTACTGCGAGACTAGGACAATCCTTACATTATATATTCTTCTGGCATTCTCTCAGCAACACTGCAAGTTCCTGTCTTATCTTAGCATTTGGGCCTTCTGATCTGCTTGTTGATCACATAACACAGGGCAGTTCAGCTCGACTTGTCTCAAACTGACCATTGATTTTTTCTCAACTGATGGCCTTCTTTTAAGCTTAATTTGTTTGGAAAGTCTATCTCTGCCCCTCCCTTCAACCAAGTCTTCAAATGACACAATAGTCTGCCACTTTAGTATTGTTGACTGGTCTTATAACTTTTACACCCATAATATATCAAAATCAAAGTAGTAACATTATTAAAGAAAGTTTTTAAGAAGAAAAAAATACATCCCTTCACATCACATCCACAGACTATGTTTGTCAATGTACAATTTTTGATCTGAGCAGCAGCAGCATCTTTCTACTGTTGTTATTATTACAGTTAGCAATGGTTTAACTTCAGTTACCTACATTTTCAAAAGTCCTTGTGGATCTCTGAACTCCTTCAATCCAGTAGGTATGGAAGGTATTCATTGTTTCCTTCAAGGCACATTATTTCTTAAATAAAGGAAACAGTTCCCCTCTTCTTTCACTGGAGCATTTGTTCATCATCGCCTGAAGCTTCTTGGTTGGCCTAAGTAATTTATGTGTCTTCCGGTCTTTATATGTCTCTGTCCTTCCAAGTTCTTTCTGAGCATCTTTGGGGCATATGAAGAACATTAGAACATTACCCTCAGACGGGAAACAAAAGTTCTGTTGTGGAAGGATAAATCATCTTGTACCTGAACTCTTTAGCTTTACTTAGTCTTTGAATCAGAATGAAGGCAGCATGTCTCTGTCTCACTTGCACAGAGAAATCTAAATAACTATGTACTTAAGTGTCCCCACACTTCAGTCAGTTTTGATAAATGGGTCAGTATTCCATCCTTGTTACTGTATGTTACAAAACATGCCAGGATAGGTCTAGGATTTCTTTGCCTTTTCTCACTAGAAGCCAAACTGTTCCTTGGGCATGCTCTAGATGGATACTATTCTCCCTTTCATGCATTCACTCAGCAAGTTTCTTGTGATGAAAGTCTGTACAAGTAAATAGTGCATCAGGTACTCCATTAATTCAGAGATTTTTTCCTCCTCTTGATCATATTGATCTACTAGGATAGCCTCTACTTTGTTTAGTTTTGGTTCTGATACTGTGATTCTTTCCTTCAGTTCTTCATTCTCTTGGATCAGTGATTGCAGCATATTTGAATTTTCATTTTCATGATCTATTTCAATTGCTTCCTTCATATTTTTATCATTCTGTATACATGTCTCAAATTTTTTCGTTTGTCCTCCTGACTTCCATAAAGATGTCTTTCAGTGTAATTTTCTTTTCTAAGTTTTCTTGCTCTCTCTCTCCATTTTCCCTTTCCTCATATTTTCTTTTGGTGCTTTTACACGTATTATCACAATGACATTCCAAAGCATAATCTGCAAGACAGATTTCCCACAAACTTTTCTAATTAGCTCCTGAAGTCAAGGATATCAGTAGTACAGGACCGTTTCTGATTGTTTCTACTACTTCCCATAAAGTGTGTTTATCTAATTACAGTTTACTAACACTTAACCCAACAAATTTGTGAGATGTCCCAGATGATATTTAGCCATGGTTACTGTAGCATCACTCGATAGTGAAATTCCCCAACATGAAGGTGTTCGGTTGTACTGTTGGCTTTTTTATAAAGTTATGATAATCTACCTGGAGGTTATTAACAAAGGAGAACAATGTCATAAATGAAATTAAATAAAACCCATGTAATACACTGCTGGAACCAGTCCCAAAAAAAAGAAAACAAGCACAATGATGTAGCAAATTACTGACTGTAACTGGTTTTAGTGAAGTAAACTTCCATTTTCTCTGCAAAAGTTAAATGCATTTTCTGTAAAGGAACTACTGGTATCACACACGTCAAAATGTATCCGGTTGTTTAAAAGTGTAAGTGGTTATGATGACTTCTGGTTTAAAATATGCACATCAGGGAGTGCAGTAACCGAGAACCATAGCCTTAGTCTCAAGCAATCCAAGACATATCTGGAAGTAGTAATCAGGGACACAAAATATTGTTACTATTAACTTGAGAAAATGTGAACTAATATCAGTTTTCTGAAGGAAAAAAAAAAAGTCTGTAAATCTGATTACTGACCATTATTTATTAAGTATAATTTACTACCTTTTCTTCAAAACTCACCAGTTTGGGATTAAGAAGGACAGAGCTAAACCGTAAATCAATATCGGGGACAGTTGAGAGGTATCAGTACCAATCCTGCTTAGTAGCATCCAATCCACTGCAAAAAAGCATGACTCCTTTCTCAATAACAGAACTGGTGAATATGCATGGTTACAATAATATCTAAGCACTGTAAATGGTATACTAGACGTTGATATAAGTCTTGGTAAAGACATGTTTCTCCTAGGGTGTGGCACACTAACAAATTCAAAACCAGACAAAATCTTGATAGCTGTTCTCTTGATAGTAACCAAGAAAGCTATAATCAAAAAAAAATGATGCAGGAAATTAGGAACTTGAGTTAAGATATATCCGAGAAAGTAAAAGAAGTTGTGACACTGCCAGCCAAGCTGTCTGGAATTTTGTAAATAATTCTGTGTCATTTGTGAATATTGATATGATTTATACAGAACTGTATGTTATGTACTGAACTTCAAGAATGTAACCGCAGCATACCCTGCTGGAATATAGAAGATTAACTTACAAAACTTCAAGACAATAAGCTGAAATTAAGTGCTTTATGATGTGCTATAAAAGTTAGTTTCAGTGATGCAGCAAGAGGACAGGATGTCAAGAGCTAGAAGTTTTTGTATTGTCTTGAAACATAAATTATTACTAGGTTTTAAATGTAAAAGTGTTTTATTGCTTTATGACTTCCAAGTTCTGCAAACTTCTGAGAGATATGTACTTCTCTCACAGAGATGTTAAAATTCTATTAGTATCTGTTAGCCTGGGAACTGAAGGCAGGTGACAGAGTGATGTCATCCAAGCTGACCCAGCTGTAATGTTTGATAGTAATTTAAGAACTCTCTCAGAGAAAGACTGTGCAGTTTGTATCTTGTCTTGGACCGAGAAACATCAATTTAGCACTTCTGCCTGCGTGTTGCTTTGTAAGTAAGTCATTTAGGGTATAGTATCTTTTAGATACAGATAGGAGTATAGTAAAGATTAATTTATATGTTTTCTATATTCATTTGAAACTGTCCTGTAATGTTGTTTTAAAATAATTCCTGTGATTCTGAGCTCTGTAGTTACTGTGATTATTGTCTTCTTCTGTTATTATTTATTATTAAATATATTTAAACCTGTCTTTGTGGCTGATATGTGAGAGACATATTTAAGCTCTTAGAGTACTTGCATATGTATTTGGTGACACTGTACAGGCCACTCCTAAATAGCCTTGCTGTTGGTCACACTTACCATTTGGATAATAGTAACATTACACAGTAGGATTGGTCACCTTTTCTAAGGACCTTCTAGTAGCTGATAAGGAGGGGTTGGTGGAAGTGATAACTACCTTTTGTAGTCTGGGCAGAAGGGGGCATAGCTAGTAAACATGTGCCAGCCTTCCCCTTCCCCAGGTGTGTGTGTGTGTGTGTGTGTGTGTGTGTGTGTGTGTGTGTGTGTGTGTGTGTGTGTGTGTGTGTGTGTGTGTTTGTTTGTATATAAATCAAATCTCAAAGTGTGTGTCAGCTACTTGGGCAGAGACACGAAGCACTGGTTGGCAGTTGTTGGAAGTCTTGCTTGACCCCTCAGCTGAGATCTTAACCCTATAGCTGTGCCAGTGGGGAGTCTTATTGAGGATCAGGAGAAAGAAGGAGAAACCAGCCCCAGACTGACTGTGATCTTTGTGTGCTCTTAAGGGAAATTGTACTTTACTGTGTGTGTACTTGTCATCCTCCCATTGTGTACGCCCCTCACTCCCATTGTGTACGCCCCTCACTGTTGCCAGTTGTGAGGATTGAGGTTCCTTGATTACTGGGCCAGTGCGGGGGCATCACATACTAATTGGTTAGCAGTGGTGGGATATCCACATCACATACTAATTGGTGACAGTGGTGAGTTAATCACATATTAATTGGCTTGTAGTGGTGTGGATATTGAATTCCTGTATACAGTGGTCACCAGTAGTCACTGAAGGTGTTTGTACTCTCAATCAGCCATGCAGTGAACATTCAGAGTTCATATCACAATTGTTTTATATTTTTGTTAGCTTAGTTAGTCAGGTAGAGCAGGCAAGCATGTCAGTAGAGGAGTATGGCACACCTTCAGTGACCACTGGTGACCACTATACACAGACTACAGGAAATCAATATTCACACCGTTACAAGCCAATTAATATGTGATGTGGCTAACTCACCACTGTCATCAATTAGTATGTGATGTGGATATCCCACCACTGCTAACTAATTAATATGTGATGCCCCAGCACTGGCCCAGTAATCCAGGATCCTCAATCCTTACCACTGGCAACAGTGAGGGGCATACACAATGGGAGGATGACAAGTACACACACAGTAATGTACAATTCTACTCCACCATTAACTGGGAAAACTACTCGTGTATTAACTCATTTGTTCAATGCTTTCTGGAATTTATAAATTCCAGCACCCTGGATCAGCTTGTCCATACCCCCACCAGGGGCAGCAATATCCTGGACCTGGTCATTACCAGTATGGGCAACCAATGTTCCACGCCAGAGGTCAACTCCTCGCTGGTCAGATACAACCAAAAGCTAATCACCCTAGCCATCAATATCCCACCCCCACCCTCATTAAGGAAACCACCGTAAAAAAACTTCTCCAAAGCCAACTTCATGCTTCTTAAGACAGACGTGTCAAGCTTCACGACACCCATACAGATGGAAAATAGAGGTACGATTGCTAAATCCTGTACAAATGCACTGTATAAGCACAGACACGAGTGCATGGATCGTGTCACCCCCAACAGAACCAAGAGGCTATCCTCCAAAAAAAGGAAGCCAATTTGGTGGTCCCCTGCCATAAACAAACTACAACAGAAGGAAGAAACTGTTGCAAAAAAATCCCCTGATTGCAGGAACTCCCTGGTCATCCTCCGTAAGAAGCTGAGATCCCTCATAAAATCGTCCAAAACTAGTTACGAAAGTAAAATTGCCACTGATTCTAAGGACAACCACAAAGCATTCTACAGCTATGTCAAGAATTTCAGTGGCGATACTCTGATCTGCTCTGAGCTACAGCAGAATGGCACTGTATATACAGAACCAACTGATATTGCCAACATCCTGGCAGATAGGTTCAGTGCAAACTTCACGCCCTCACCCCCAAAGGGGCCATCACTATACCGGAAGAATGCAAAGCCCTTGTAATCACGCCTGCACAAGTAAAGACAGCACTCTCCAAAGTCAAGAACACAGCATCCATGGGACCTGACAACATCTCAGGCTGTGTTCTGCACGAACTAGAAAACAAACTGGCACCCCACCTAAGTACCATGTTCAGCCATAGCGTCACTTCAGGCTTTGTGCCTACTGAATGGCGCACAGCAACAGTTATCCCACTGCACAAAGGGGACGTCACCACCGACCCCGGGAACTATTGCCCCATTAGCCTAAAGAGCCTGGTCTGCAAGGCCATGGAATGAATCATCTTGGAGCTTATAAACAAGGACATAAGTAACCTCCAAACTCTGGACCCCACTCAGTTTGGGTTTGTAAAAGGTAGGTCATGTCTTCTAAACCTGATTGACTTCTTTGAAGCAGTCACCAGAGCCGTGGACGAGTGTAAGATGGTGCACACAGCCTATCTTGACCTCGCCAAAGCTTTCGACACCATCCCCCACTCTGCAGTTATAGATAAACTCACTAGACTGGGTATAAATCCCTATGTCACAAGATGGGTGGCCAGCTGGCTCACTGACGGAACCCACACAGTGAAAGTAGCCAACTCCAAACCCAACTTCAGACCAGTAACAAGTGGAGTACCACAGGGCTCAGTCCTTGATCCTCTCTTGTTTGGCATCTACTTCTCAGAAGTCCAGGCTAATACAGCAGCTCTTTGGCTAACAAAGTTCACAGATAACTGCAAACTAGGTGCCATAATAGAATAGCCTAATGATGAGGGCATTCTACAAAGGGGCCTCACTGACAGTGATGCTTGGTGTCAAAATCATGGCCTCAAGCTCATTGCCAAGAAGTGCATTGTCATCCCCTTTGGGAAAAACACTGTACCCATGAACTACCACTTAGGCAGTAGCCTTCTAAACACCAAAAGTGTGATAATAGACCTTGGGACACTGGTAGACAGTAGTCTCTCCTCTGATAATCACATTGCCACAGTAGTCAGGAAATCCTTCTATGTAGCACACTTCATCACAAAGGAGTTCACCTCCAGAAAAAAAAAGAGGTCATTGTCCTCTCTACTTATCCCTCATCAGATCCATTATAGAGTACAACGCCCCATTTGGCATGTACCTAGCAAGACATCTACAACAACTAGAAAGACCACAGAATTACCTCACTAAGAGGATTACCGGTCTCAAACAGATGCCATATGCAGACCATCTCAAAAAAACTCCAGCTCTACTCTGTCGTTTATTGCCTACTCGGAGGCGACCTCTGCCTAACATACAAAGCCATGTCAAACACAGATCTGTTGGACATGATACACTTAAAGAAACCCCAATCCCTCTGAGCCATACGATCCAGGGACCTAACCCTTGCCACCACAATAAACAGAACATGCTGGATGATAGATTCCCATCCCAGAGACTTCCCATGCTCTGGAACAGACTACCCATTCATGTCAAGCAAAGTTCCTCATTAGCATTCTTTAAGAAAAATCTTGATAATTGGATGGGAAGTAGGAAATTCACCCCGGGGATCACTTCTGTGGCTCTGTTAGACAGGGGTGCAGGAAAATAACTTTCTTGTGTGGGGATAGCCTGTGAACTTTTTTGGCTAGGATTATATAGGCCCCAGGGCCGATAGCCTAGCACCTACCTAAACCTATGATAAGGAGCCAGTTGGTTGAGATGTGCCAGGATAAAGGACTGGTGCATACCAACCTGACTAAAGCAGACATGATTGCAGCTTTAGTCACAGCTGCATCACAGGACAGCAGCCAGGAGGACAATCAGACTGGCCTTAGAGATGTACAGCTCTCAGAAAATGGACAGCTCATCCTTTCCACAGAGGACTTAAACATCTGTCTGGAGTTAGGGACTTGAGCTAGAGGTCAAACGTTTGGAAATAGAGGCAGCAGAGAGACTGAGGCATGTAAAGACTGAGGAAAATGAGAAACTGCAATGTCTGAAGCCTGAGGAAAATAAGAAACTGCAACCCCTGGAAGCTGAGGAAAAGGAGAGGCAGAGGCAACATGAAAAGGAGTTGCTGACTCTTCGCCAGAGTCATGGAGGTAATGGGGAAGGGAGTAACTGAACCCCAGAAGCAACAACAGTCAGTAAATTTTTCACAATTTACAGAGGAAGATAATTTTGATAGTTTCATTCATATGTGTGAGAAGGTATGTAAACTGTATAATGTTGACCAAGGGCTCTGGGTACAGTTCCTGGCCCCCGTTACTCCATGGGAAAGCTGTAACTGCAATTTCTAAACTGTCTGTTAAAGATTGCTTAAATTATAATACAGTCAAAATGTGCTTGTTAGAACATTTTAAGTTAATACCTGAAGTTTATAGAAAAAAGTTTCATGAGCACAGGCACAAGGCAGATGAAAGTGTGTGTGAATATGTTGCTGAACTAAAAATGTATTTTCATACATGGGTGAGTTGGATGTCAGGTCACCACCTCTGAAGGGCTGACAGATCTTTTGGTGAGGAAACAAGCCCTTAGCACTTTGCATGAGGACATGCGAATCTGGTTAGCTGATAGCGCACTACTGCAGATGAGGTGGGGTAGAAGGGAGACCTATACCTAGCAAGCAGGGCATCATTGCACAGGAAAGGGACACCCAATGCTGCTCATGTGTCTAAAGGAACCCGTGGTGGGCAGCCCAGACTGCCCCAACAGAGTCTGCCAGTAGGGGAAGCCACTAGTCCAGGTACATGTCTAGGATCAAGGATTAAATGTTTTAAATGCAGCCAGTGGGGCCATGTAACATATAGATGTCCACGGAGGCAAGGTGGGGAACAAAAGGTGGGAGAGCAATTGTTGACAAGATAAAAGAAAGTAAATCTAACATAGCTCCAGGGATAGATGGTATAATTACGGAAATTTACAAACTCTTCCCTTCAACAGTAATCTCCCTTTTTCATAAAATTTTGCTAGAATTCCAGTCAGAAGCAAAAATACCACCCTCATGAAAATATTCTCTCATAACACCAATTCTAAAAGATAATAAACCATCAGACCTTTGCACCTCATACAGACCTATATCATTACTGAATAATGATTACAAAATATTCATGTCAATACTAGCTAACGGAATGAAAATCCCACTTTCAAAGACAATTAATAATGATCAAACTGGATTTTTATATAACAGGCACACACATGATAATATTAAAAGGATACTTGCTCTTATAGATTACGTGAATAAAGAAGATAGAGAAATGCTTGTAATCGGATTAGACATGGAAAAAGCCATTGATTCCCTCAAATGGGAATATCTATTTAAAACTGTAGCATTATTTGAATTTCCTTCTCCCTTCATCTTATTACTAAAAAATATATATTAATAACTTAGCCTACATTAAATTAGGTCATTTCACCTCAGAATCTATCCATATAACAAAAGGTACTAAACAAGGATGCCCCCTTTCTCATATTTTATTTGCTTTGGCTATAGAAATACTTGCAGAAATAATACGCAATAATACAAGAATAAAAGGAATAGGTCTATGACTAGTACATATCTAAAATAATGCTTTTTGCTGATGATATTTATTAACCCTATCAACCTCCAGAGAGTCATTAGGAGAGCTAGAAGAAGTAATAGAGAAATTTTATAAGATTTCAGGTCTACGCTTTAATAGATCAAAATCAAAATTCCTATTTTTAAATAAGAAAAAAGAACTACAAGTTACAGATAAATCCATCATAGGAAAACAAGAACTTATGCTAAATTATTTAGGAATAGTGTTAAGCAAAAGTATAAATTAAACAATATTAATAAATTATAAAAACATTATTGAAACTAAAAATATATATAGAAAAGTGGAACAAAATTATATTAACTTTTGAAGACAGATTGCAATTAATAAAAATGGTCTTATTGCCAAAAATACTATATGTAGCATTAGCAGTACAGTTAATTCCTGAAAGATGCATTCTTAAACAAATAAATTCATGTTTAATAAAATTTTTATGGTATCCCAAATAGAATAGAGTTGCTCTAACTCATCACATTAGACCCTGGAAACAAGGAGGATTGAACTTCCCAGAAATAGAAAAATATATAAAAGCATCTGTGCTTTAAAACTACAATAGACTGGATGCGTCTATATTATCTTATCACAAGCTGAGTTCGTCAAAAACCTAATGATCAACACCAAAATGTCGATCTACGAAAAGAGTGAAAGCTGAATATATCGTAAAAAGACATGTTGAAATGTTTTAGTCGGCCCACACTGAACTCTGGGAATACGTGCTGTAGTACGTAGAAGCCATGTCCCATCAGTTGCTCTTAAAAACTAACTTAATGTAGCCAATTAACAGTTGATTATTCTTCACAGAAAAATATGCAGGAAGACATGTAGGTTATACATATATACCACTTGTTTACTATATTTCCAAAAAAGTTTTACCCGGAAGTAACACATATAACCTCTATAAGTAGCGAACTAGTATGAGTCACTGTGTGCGTTACACCACATAGGCATTACAACCATGGCTAACACTTCGCAGTCCTGTACTGGAATCCTAGGTAACATTTATGACACTATTACATCACAAAGGAATCGGAAGATGTTACATATAGGTGGTTATCTGTATAATTTAGAAAGAACCTTAAAATGTAAACGTTACTGGTGTTGCAGTTTAAGCTAGTAAACAATTGTAAATGTAGGGCTATTACTATCACTGTTGCAGATGGTGAACAGTTATTAAAGTCCGTCCCTCACCATCATGCACCAGATCCTACTGAAGTAGAAAGGTATAAAACGTGCCATACTTTAAAGGACACAGCTCGACTTTGTAGAAACACCCCGGCATTAGTTGTAGATGATGTGGTAGCAAGTACTTCCTTTGAAAGTACTATCCACGTGCCAACGAGACGGTCTATGCTGCAGCAGGTGAATCGAGTGAGGGGTAGAAAGATGTTATCATACTCTACTGTAAACACTTCTTTGAACGAAGTAGACGTAACAGAATGTAGCTTGAAACAAGGTGCATTAATTCAGAAATGAATGGTGGACCTACACACTAATATACATGTCTTATTTATTTATTTATTTAAATTTGTTGACCGGGAGTGTCTGACTGGACTTAGGTCCATTTTCAGCGGAGGCCCGGGGAGAAAAGCTCCACAGTAAAATAAACAGACAGTAGTTACATTGGATTACATAGCGATTAACAATTTAACATAGCAATTACTTACAACATATTTACAGATGAAGAACATAGTACATCAGTAGACAACTAGAATCTTTATCTGTGAAGTACATAACAGACATTAACAAATGTTACAATGAGAAGTTCCTGCTGTATAATAAGTACTAGGCTTATGAGCATCTGAGCTTGCTATAATCAAGGTAGTTAGTGGAGTGGAAAGAAAGGTAGTGGTTGTATGGGGTGGAAGATATTAGAGTGGGAGTTGCAAGGGCATAGCCAGCATGCTTTTAGTAAAGTTTTGAAGTGGGTGCATGATGGTACGGAGGTAATTGTGGGTGGGAGTGAGTTCCATAATTCGGATATGGCGCAAGAGAATAGTGCTTCACCAGTAGAGTTATTGGCTTTAGTGATCTGCAAGTGATTTTTGTTGCTGGATCTTAGTGGTCTGGTGGTGCGATAGGGTTGGAGTAGATTCTGGAGGGATGGGACATTTAGTGGATGGTTTACTAATTTGTGGGCGAGTGAGAGTTGATACCACTGAAGGAGGTGAGGGAGTTCAAGCCAGCCCAGTTCAGCAAGTGAGAGACAGTGGTGACTACGGTAGGATGCCCTGTGGCGAATTTGGCGATTTTGTTGTAGCAGGTCCCTAGCTTGTTTAGATCACATTGCCTTAGGTTGGTATATATTGGAGAGGCATAAAGTAGGGTGGAGATAAGGTGGGAATTTGCTATTGAAATCTTTGCTGCTTTGGTGAGAAATTGCTTATTTCTGTATAACGCTCCTAGTTTTTTGTGGACTTTTTTTATGGTCATGGATATGTGAATGTCAAATTTTAGTTTATTGTCTATTTCCACTCCTAGCAATTTGGTGTGTTCAGTTGGGTATATAGTGGTGTTGTCTTTTGCTGTGATGTTAAAGTGAGAGTTGTTTTGAGTATGTTTGGTGGGTTGGAAGATGAGTAGTTTAGTTTAGTTTAGTTTAGTTTTGTTTGGGTTGAGCCATTGTTTTTATGCTGAAGGATAGTGTTAGTAAAAAAAAAAAAAAAAAAAAAATTTTATTCTGTATTATAATACTGCTCGTATTGATGTGTGTTTTTGTTACACTAATTGCTTTTCTGTTGTTCTGTATTCTAATTAGTTACTAACTCCTGCTTAGTAGTTTTAGTTAAACTCTTGTACATATTTTTTTTTCTTAAGTTTGTTACCATAGACTGTTACAGTGGAGCTTTTCTCCTCGGGCCTCTACTGAAAATGGACATGTATCCAGTTAGACTAGCCCGGTCAACAAATGTAAAATAAATAAGTTAATTAATTAATTAATTGGGCATCGGATAACCATGTTTCAACAGAGGAAAAAGGCTTCCTGTGTGACTTTTTGCAGTTTTGGTAGAGACTGGGCTGAGCAGATGATGGTCAAGTCATCTGCGTATTGTATGATTGTGCCATGTTGGTGGCAGAGGCTAGATTATTGGTGTAAACAGAGAAGAGTAGGGGTCCAAGGATGGATCCTTGGGGAACCCCTATGGAGACAGGTAGTTGGGGAGATATGTCATTCTGCCATACAACGGATTGTTGGCGGTCAGACAGGTAACTCTGAAACCAGCTGGTGACTGATTGTGAGAAGGATAGGTTATTGAGGACAAAGATAAGTTGTTTGTGTGGGACCATGTCAAATGCTTTAGATAGATCTAGGAAAGTAGCAGAGGAGAGATAGCCATTGTTTTTATGCTGAAGGATAGTGTTAGTAAAGAAGAGTAAGGCAGTGATGGTGCTATGGTTTGGTCGGAAACCATGCTGAGTACTAGAAAGGAGGTTGTTAGTAAGGAGGTAGTCTGAGACCTGAGAGTGTATGCATCTCTCTAGTATTTTGGAGAGTGGAGAGAGAATAGCTATGGGGCGGTAATTGGTTAGTTCTGCGGAGGGGAATTATATGTGATGCTTTCCACAGTGTGGGAACATAACTTTCTGACAGAGATTGGTTAATCAAGATGGATACTGGGTAGGCCAGAGCATCAGCTGCGATTTGTAGGTATTCACTTGGGAGGTTGTCTGCTGCTAATTTGGTGGGTTTAAGTTTAGTTAAGAGTTTTTTTATGTTGGAGGTAGGTACAGGAGAAAAAGAGAAGGCAGTGGGGAGATTACTAGTTGGAGGGGAGGGGGGTTGTGTTGTTTAGCTAGTGATAGTACGGTTTGGGTGAAGTGTGTGTTGAATGAGGTAGCAATATTTTCTGAGGAGTGAGGGATGTTAGGAGGAGGGGTACTAACTTTACCTGGGTGGAGGATGGAGTTTATGGAGGACCAGAATTGTTTGGGGCTGTGTTGTGAGGAGTCTAGGGCAGACTGGTAGTATTGGAATTTGTCCTGTTTTATTAGCTTTTTGACTCTATTGCGTAGTTCTAGGAATTTTTGTCTAGCTGAGGGGGTTTTGGTTTTGTGCCAGTGCTCCCAGGCTTTATCCCTGTTTTTCATTTCTGACTTAGTAGTTTTCTGTAGCCATGGGGTGGGTTGTGCTTTGGTTCTGGAAAATCTTATGGGGGCATGGTAATTAAGGATGTTCAGGAAGGTAGTATTAAAAAATTCAACTGTGTCATCTAGACTGAGGTACTTTAGAGGATGCCAGTTACATTCTTTGAGGGATGAGATGAATGCGAGTGGGTTAAAGTTTAGTTTTTTACGTATTTGTTTGTCTTAGTGTTTACCACTCAGGAAAATTTACAGGATTTGTGTAATAGTACTATGTGGTTCATGGATGGTATTTATTTAATGAAGGCACGGTTTTGCCGGCAGTTATATACTGTGCATGCTTTCATCACATATGGAGATAACAGCAAATGTGTACCCCTCATTTATTGCCTCATGACCAAAAAGTCATATAAAGCTTATAACTATCTGCGGGAGTGTGTATTTAGTCTATTATCGTTGTACAATCTTGAACCTACCATCCAATACATACTAACTGATTTTGAGATGGCAGCCATAAAAAGTGTTCACAACAGTTTCAGTAACGTTACTAGTAAGGGATGTTTATTCCCCTTTGGCCAGGCTATTTGGCGAAAAGTGCAGAGTCTTGGTCTGGCAAGTCTATATGGAACGTGTAAAGTTCCAATTGTCAGTGAAACAACTGGTTGCTCTAACATTTCTACCTGAAACTGAAGTAATTCCCACTTTCCAGAAAATATGTGAAACCTACCCACCTGAAGGGAAGGATCTGCTGTCATATTTTACTGAAGTGTATGTATTCGGACATCCTAGGAAAGTGCACACTAGAGCGACATCATGTTCAAAGTTCCCTCCTATATTCCCAGTTGAATTTTGGAATATGTCTGCTTTGAATGCACTAGCATTACCTAGGACACAGAACCACATGGAAGGCTGGCACAGGCATGTGAGATGTCCGTTAGGCAGACGTATATGAGATATATCTGCTGCCCTGCACGTTTTTGTCAGGCTCTGTAGCTTCACCGAAAAAAAGGAAAACAATTGAGAGACCGTACAGGATGCAAACAGTGTTAGAGAAATGGTCAGAATACACCCCTATAGAGTTTCTGACTGCCATCGCTATGCTTTTGAACATGTAGCTGATTTTTGTATGACATGAACGCACCAATAACATTTTCACTTTGGTTTTAGTCACGTATTTTCTTTTTTACACACGGGTTGTACAGAATTGAATGCTTTCCTTTTCACTGTATATACAGCTTAGTATGGTACGGAATAACCATTTATTACACAGGTGTTCATTTTAGTTTTTTACATTTACACAGTGTGTCACACAAATATCTATCATTTACATTCTCTACAGCACAGACTGCGAAGTGGCCAACCATAACATTTCAACATGTTCATTTTCGATATTGTAAGCTTTCGGTCTTTTCGTAGATCGACATTTTGGTGCCGATCATTAGGTTTTCGACAAACTCGGCATGAGATAGGATAATATAGACGCGACTGGATAAACCCAAATTATTTTGCCAACTGGAAAGAATTAACAACGGCTGTATTAACAAATTAATTTAATCTGTTAAAAACAATTTTAATAGTAGACAAATCAAACAAACCCTGGTACATACTATGCATAAGTATACAACCTTCTAAAGCAACACTGATTAATCATTACATCAATTCCTTTAGGAAACTTATCAATGCAAACATGGATCTAAAACTCTGGTTTGACCTTTTAACCCCATTTACCATCACTAAGAACTTTCCTCACAAAATATATAGGGAAACAATAACCTCCTGGGAACAAAATTGATTCTTATGCTGGTTTCAATGTGTAAATAAATTAAGTGTTTTAGATATATACATATGATAAAAACTGCTTACAATATTCCAACACAAGACTGGTTAACCTTACAAAGCATTCTGATGGGCACTCAAGATTTATGCAGATTAATTAATGATTCTTAATAAAGTTTTCTGTATGAATTTATATATAATAGTTCTAAAAAGAAAAATTCCAGTTCAAATCTATATAAAGAGTTAATGACATATAAAACAATTCCCAAGCCATCATACTGGCAGATGTTCTTCGTGTTTCACTCTTGCAGTCATTACATTTGGGTAATCTGCTGGCAGGTTGTCCTCAGTCGGCCTGATTAACAAAGTCTTGGGTCCTGCATCGGCTGCTTGTCCCTTCTTCTAAGACGTCAGGTCGTCAGGGGTATAAAACATGCAGCCACGCCATTACATTAGTCTTTCATGCCGCGCAGTGCCCGAAGCAGAAGCAGTTCGCAAGTGCTGGTCGGCAGACTCCTGAAATTTTAATTTTCGAGTTTTAGAACCAAAGTCTTCAACTAAATGCCAAGTACCCCATTGGGGAAACTTTTTCTTGCTCCTTATTGATGTCAGTAAAAGTTAATAATTGTATTACTTGTGGGAAGCAAATACCTCATAGGGATTTTCATTTGTACTGTATTCCTTGCCTAGGCCCTGACCACGACATACCTTGCTGTCGGTTTTGCGCTTTATGTAATCAGCGCACTATCCGTTGTCGATACATTTTTGCTTCTAAATATTTCGGTTCTTGGTTTAATTATCCAGAAATGACGTCAATTAGCCATCTGACTACCAGAATACCAAAAAAAGCAAAGAAAAAGACAGAGACAGACCGTTGAGGTCCAAAACTGCTGACGACACTTCTTCTAAGCCAGCCGCCAGTTCGCCGATACTCATCGAGGCGCTTTCGCAGCCCCTGATGCCCGCTATTTCTGATTCGCAGGCCTCTACTGAGACCCATTCGGAGTCGGGTATGCCGCGAGATGCTTCACATATGGAACCTGCGGATGTCTCTACCTACCAGAGCCGTTGTGCAGGCACCAGCTTCTGAGGGTGTATTCCTGCATACAGACTTGCATATTAAACTGACTCCAACTTCAGTACTAAGGCAAAAGCACCAGGTTTCAGTCCCAAGGGACTTTCAGAATTAAGCAATGAGGTGCTTCCACTTCCAAATCTGGAAATAACAAGGCACCACCCTATGGTAAACAGTCTGAATGACTTTCCTTTAAAATTACCAAGCACTTACCTCTTAGCCGCCCCTTTGGGGGGGAAACTGGCTCTTCATTCAAGAAACTGGCAACTTATAACACAGGACAAATGGGTTTAAATATAGTGTCCCAGGGATACAGATTTCATTTCCACACACTGCCACCTCCAAACGGGTGGCCAGACCTGCCCCCAAAGCAGTGGGCAAAGGCTCAGAAACAAGTATTTTCCCTCCTAAACATGGGGGAAATTCAACTAGTACCAGAAGAGGAAAAGGGACAAGTTTCTATTCCAGACTTTTTCTGGTACCCAGAAAAGACAAATCATGGCATCCAATTCTGGACCTGTCTGCTCTAAACACCTTTCTGGACATTCCAAAATTCAAGATGCTGACTCTTCATCAGTTGCTTCCTATGCTAGGCAAGGATGCCTGGTTGGCAACTCTGGATTTAAGAGGCTTACCTGCATATCCCAATCAGGGAATTTTGCAGAAGATACCTACGCTTCAAAGCAGGCTGCATGCATTATCAGTTCTCTGCACTGCCCTCTGGCTTGTCTACTGCGCCCAGGGTATTCACAAAGTGCCTGGCTCCAGTAATTGCATTTTGCAGGCAAAGAAATATTCGAATATATCCATACCTGGACAATTGTCTAATTCAGGCAGAAAACCAGGCCATTCTTCTAAAACATCTGGCGTTTGTAAAAAGAGTTCTAACTTGTCTGGGGTACACCATAAACAAAAAGAAATCACAACTGGTTACCCTCTCAAAAAATTACATTCCTGGGTGCAAGCTTGAATACAACTTCCCAGATGGCTTTCCTTACGCCAGAAAAGCAAATTCATTTGGTGACTTACTTCAAACAGGTGGCCACAAAAACCCTGCTATCTGCAAGGCAAATACTGCAAGCTTTGGGGTTCATGGCCTCATGCATTCTTCTAATTCCATGTGCAAGACTGCATATGAGGAAACTTCAGTGGTACTTAAAAAGTTTATGGAGTCAACATTGTCACAGCCTGGAAACGATGATTCCTATCATACCTTGCCTGCACCTAGTGTTCCTGTGGTGGGCAGAGGCCTGCCACCCAAACAAGGGACTGCCATTCACACCACCCCCTGCCGCCCAATCCCTAACTACAGACGCATCAGACTATGCATGGGGGGCTCATATGACAGGGAAGTGCATTCAGGGCAAATGGAGCCCAACTCAAATGCACCTTCATATCAATCAAAAAGAAATGCTAGCTGTACAGAATGCACTGACAGCCTTCAAGGACTACCTTCATCCAGGACAATTACTGATAAAGATGGGCAACACCACGGTTTTGTGGTACATAAACAAACAGGGGGTACACATTCCTACCCCCTCTGCTGACTAGCCATGGCATTGTGGAACACGGCCTTGAGCTACCAAGTACATCTACAAGCTCAATTCCTGCCAGGAAAGCTGAATATTCTGGCAGATGAACTAAGCAGAAATCTCATGGACCCACACAAATGGAAACTGGAACCACAGATTTTCAACATGTTGACTCGCAACTGGGGGAGCCCAGACTTAGATCTTTTTGCCTCACCCCAGAACTACCAGTTGGACAAATTTTGCACAAGAACAAGCCTGGAAAGTGGATGCTCTGTCCTTCCGCTGGAAAAAACTATCAGTCTATGCCTTTCCTCCTCTACCTCTGTTCTCCAAAGTTCTACTAAAAGTCAAACAGGACAAACCAAAAATGATTTTGATTGCTCCAAACTGGCCTTGCCAACATTGGTACCCACTCCTGCGCAGTGTGTCACACATTTCACCGTGGCACCTGCCTTAGACACCTTCCTTACTGTCTTAACAGGAGAACCAAATTCTGCACCCTCCGCTCCAAACATTGAATCTTGCAGCTTGACTAATCACTTAAATTCCCCCTTAGCATCCCTCAGCAAACCTGTGATGGATGTCATTTTGAAGGCGAGAAGACCTAGTACTAGAAAACTTATGCTGACAAATGGAAAAGATTCTGTGCCTGGAATCACTCTCAAGGGATGAGCACAGCAGTGCCCAATTTACCTCAGATTTTGCAATACTTAACTGAGATGCTTCACAAGGGCCTGTCTTTTTCTTCCATAAAAATCCATGCCTCAGCCATTTCAGCTCATTACAACACAGAATGCCCCTCTTCTCTCATCCTCTTCTAAAGCAGTATCTCAGAAGGGCCAAAAACTTGAGACCACCCAGGAGAGTTCCAACGTCTGCCTGGGACCTTAACTTTGTATTGGAGAAACTCACTCTACCGCCTTTCGAGCCAGCTGCTAATGCAGACTTAAAAATTTCTTTCCTGGAAAACAGCCTTCCTTTTAGCAATCACTTCAGCTAGAAGGATATCTGAATTACAGGCCCTTATGGCAGTGGAGCCTTTCATCATCTTTCATGCGGACAGAGTGTCACTCAGGACCAGTCCATCTTTCATACCCAAGGTGGTATCCAGTGTGGCTCTTAATCAATCCTTTCATTTGCCAACTTTCTTTCCCAATCCACAGAACAAGGGGGAGCGGATTCTGCATTCATTGGATGTACACAAACAACTTAGATTCTACTTGGACAGGACTAAATATTGAAGAAAATCTGAACAACTGCTGGTAGCATTTGCTGCAGGGGCAGAGGGGAAGGCTATTTCAAAGCAAACCATTTCTAAATGGATAAGCCATTGTATTCATTTCTGTTATAAGCACCATGGAAAACCTATCCCCCAGGGGATCAGATCTCATTCCACCAGGGCTGCATCTACTTCAACAGCCTTTCTCAAAGGTGTTCCTACCAGGGATATTCTAGAAGCTGCTACCTGGAGTTCAGTTCATACTTTCACCAAGCATTATCACTTACCAATTTTCTCTAAATCCAGAGCTGGCTTTGCCACTGCTGTTTTGCAGGGCCTTATAGCTGGTTCTAATGCTGTATAAATCCATCCTTCCAACCATAGCTTTGGGAATCTACCCAAATGTAATGACTGCAACAGTGAAACACGAAGAACATAGTACAGTTGTGTACACTTACCATAAATGTAGATGTTCGAGTGTATTCAGTGTTGCAGTCTTGGTTACCTTCCCTCCAGCCCCCTGTTTTTCTCTTACTATACCTCTACTTTCTTTTACTGTGCTTAAAAGCCTTTTAGGTGTATTTGCTTTTGTTTGGAGGTATATTTTTGTGTTTTTAATTTTATATATATATATATATATATATATATATATTTTTTTTTTTTTGCTCCCCATTTGGGGATATCTGGGTCAAGAAAAACTGATGTAATGGCGTCGGCTGCATGTTTTATACCCCTGACAACCTGACGTCATGGAAGAAGGGACTGCAGCCGACGCAGGACCCAAGACTTTGTTAATCAAGCCGACTGAGGGCAACCTGCTAGCAGATTACCCAACTGTAATGACTGCAGCAGTGAATACACTCGGACATCTACATTTATGGTAAGTGTACACAACTGCACTTTCTTAACAAAAGGTCAGTCGTTGCAGTTAACAAACTAACTTCTTACTATCAGTTAATTACACCTCTAACACACAGTACTGGAAAATATTTAACTAGAAATACTTACATAGAGCATTTTTAACATCATCTGGAATTAAAAAGATCAGTACTACTACAAATTTTTGCTTGAGGTGTGAAAAGTCAAATAAAGCAAACTGGATTCATATTTTTTATGAATGTAATAAAATTAAATCGTATTGGAATGGAATCGATCATTTTTACAAGCTTTATTTAATGGATCCTTTACCTTAACTAAAGTATTGATAATTCTAAATGTAAATGAAGGTCCCTACCTGAATAAGACAAATATCTATTTGTTATGGACAGTACTTGCTATATCTAGGAAATGTGTAACCAGAAGGTGGAATTCAAATACACCCCCAACCTTGGAAGAATTCTACACTTTACTGAAGACAACTGCATTGATGGAAATAAAAATCCAAGAACTACAAATCAATCCCAGGCCACTGGTAAATAATCCTTGGAAGAAAGTTATATCTTTGTTGGACACTCTACAATAATCAATATTGTATCTCTGATAACTGATCTGTTAATTCTATATTTAATAACATACAGTGTATATAATTGTAAGTCAGGCTGTTGTAAATATTGTATATAGTTGTTTAAAATTATATTTAAAAATTTTATGTAAATGTTATTTTAATTGAAAATAAAAATATTTGAGGGGGAAAAAAAAGGTGGGAGAGCCAGTAAGTAGGAATGACAAAATGTCAACAGTAAGTTTTCTGGAGACAACAAGGGTACCAAACTACCACAAGAGGTTATATCCTATCTTAGTGAATGGGAAAGAGGCCATTGCTAAGAGAGAGAAAGCTCTGACCTAACCATTGTGAAGCCTGTAATGGTTACAGAGGAGCACTATTTGCTTGGGCAGTCTACTCCAGTCAGAGCTTCAGGTGGGACCCCATTCCACATACCTTTGGCTAGGGTTCACCTTGACTGGGAGAGTGGAAAAGGAAGCCAGCAAGTAGGTGTGTGTGAGGATATCCCTGTAGATGTCCTGATAGGGAATGATTTTTGATAATGCAGTACCCTCTGTGCATGCAGTTACACTCAGTCAGGCTTGCAGACAAGGATGTGGGTCTGGTAGCCTGGGGAGACCCAGACAGACCGCACACTTGCAGCCAGGACTGGTGAGGTGGTTACTTCAGGGAGGGAGCTACCCTGTAGCAGTGAGACTGAAGATGAGCCACAGCTACTTGTGGGTACTGTTGTTCTCTTGGACAGAGTGACTGCAAGGGTAGAGGTGAGTAATAATACCCAGGCTGACAGTGAGGCACTGCTGACAGAGAATGCCAGGCTTCCTGTGGAAGGAGAACTGGGAAGGATTACTAAGAGAGAGTTGAGACAGGCACAGCTCTCAGACCCTACATTAGAAGGCCTGAGGGAGGTAGCTAGTGAGGCTGATTCTCAAGCGAAAGGGGAATCTGCATACTGAGACAAAGGGTTACTGTATAGCGAGTGGACCCCTGAGGGAGGGTTAGAGGGTTAGAGAATACAGCAGTTGGTAGTGCCCAGAGTCTACCATCTGGCACTTCTAGCCATAGCCAATGATATTCCCTTGGCAGGTCATATGGGCACAAAACGTGCAGAGACATGTATTATGCAGAACTTTTATTGGCCTGGGATTTCCAGAGATGTAACTGGGTACTGCAGGACCTATGAGCTGTTCCAAAAGGTAGGCAAGGCAGGAGACGAGGTGAAAGCTCCTGTGATGCCTTTGCCTGTGATTGAGGAGCTATTTCAGAGCGTACCTATTGATATTGTGGGGCCTCTGAGTACCCCAAGTTCCACAGGGGAAAAGTGTATCCTAGTGGTAGTAGATTATGCTACTAGGTACCTTGATGCAGTGGCTCTGTCCTCCATTGAGGCAGAAAAGGTGGCAAATGCTTTATTAGAGATTTTCAGCAGGGTAGGTTTCACAAAAGAAATACTGACTGACAGAGGCACCAATTTCACGTCAGACCTGTTGGCTTGTATGTGGAATTACTGTGGGGTGAAGCACCTAAAGACCACCCCCTACCCATCCCCAGGCTAATGGTCTTGTTGAGAGGTTAAACTCTGCACTCAAGACAATGCTACAGGCATTTGCAGACCAGTTTGAGAGGGAGTGGGACAAATATTTGGCCCATCTGTTGTTTGCATACAGAGAGGTACCCCAGGAGTCCACAGGTTTTTCACCCGTTGAGTTGCTTTATGGGCATAGGGTGAGGGGACCTCTAGTTTTGATTCGAGATGAGTGGCAGGGTGAGTGTGAATCCCACAAGGAGTCTGTGGTGACATATGTCCTAAACCTCGGGACAAAGCTCAGGGAACTCATGGGCTTGGCCCAGGGGAACCTGGCAGAAGCCCAACAGCAGAAATGATCTGATATGACAGAAATGCTCGAACTAGAGAGTATGCTGTAAGACAGCAGGTAATGGTTCTCATTCCTGTCAGACACAACAAGCTGCAGGCAGCTTGGGAGAGACCCTACAAGGTAGTAAGGAAGGTCAATGATAACTACATGGTAGAACTGCTAGGCAGGAGGCAGGGGCACAAATTGTACCATGTTAACATGATGAAACCTTACCATGATATGGAGCCCCTTGTGCTGAGTGTTTGCAGTGGATGGCAAGAGGAATTTAAGGGGGCATCTGGTGACTGGTCTTCTCGGTGAAGCTCAGACTGACACCACAGTGGAAGGGGTAGCAATGTCCCAGCAGCTATCCCCTACCCAGGTTCCAGAAATCCGAGCAGTGTTACAGGGGTTTGGGGACATGTTCACTGGGAAACCACGGTGCACCCAACTGGTGCAGCACCATGTGGATACAGGACCCCAAAGGCCTATTAGCAGGCCCCTTATAGGGTGCCTGAGAAAGTCAGACAGACTCTGCGGGAGGAGATGCACAAATTGTTGGAACTAGGGGTAATTCAGGAGTCCAGCAGTCCCTGGGCCTCTCCAGTAGTGCTGGTAACAAAGAAAGATGGCAGCACCAGGTTCTGTGTGGACTACAGGAAATTAAATAGTCACACAGAGTCAGATGCTTACCCATGCCTGGGACAGATCAAACCCTAGAGCAGCTGGGTGGGGCTAAATATCTTAACAAGTGTTGCTGGCAGGTCCCCTTGACTCCTAGTGCTAGAAAGAGGTCAGTCTTTGTGACTCCTTTTGGCTTGTATGAGTTCACGAAGATGCCCTTTGGGATGAAAAATGCTTCAGCAACTTTCCAGAGGCTGGTAGGTCATATCCTAGCAGGAGCAGGAGTTTTTGCCCTTGCTTACCTAGATGATATTGCCGTCTACAGCCATTCCTGGTAAGAGCACCTACAGCATGTCAGGGAGGTGCTGGGCAGACTACAGAGGGCAGGGTTGACCATTAAGCCCAGCAGATGTCAGGTGGGTATGGCAGAGGTCTCCTACCTGGGACATAGAGTGGGGAGTAGTAAGATCAGGCCAGAACCTGCCAAAGTGAAAACCATTCAGGCATGGCCTGCCCCTGTTACTAAAAAGCAGGTGAGGGCATTCTTAGGGATAACAGGGTACTACAGAAAGTTTGTCCCCAATTGTAGTACCATAGTTGCCCCTACTCACAGACCTAACAAGGAAAACAAGCCAGATAAGGTAGTGTAGACCCCAGCATGTGAGCAGGCATTCCAGAAGCTTCAATGAGCTTTGGTTGGACCCCCTGTGTTAACCACTCCAGATTATAACAAATAATTTGTTGTGCAGGTGGATGCTTCAAACCATGGGGTGGGGGCTGTACTTAGCTAGGTTACCTCAAAGGGAGAAGAGCACCCAGTGGTATATCTTAGTCGTAGACTCTAACTCGGGGAGGAATGCTATGCAGCTGTAGAAAAGGAATGCCTAGCCATAGTGTGGGCACTGCGGAAACGTCAGCCTTATCTATATGGAAGGAAATTCACTGTAGTTACGGACCACAATCCCTTGACATGGCTACATTGAGCCAACCAGCAAAATGCCAAGTTACTAAGGTGGGTCCTATGGTTGCAAGCATGTAATATGACAGTGCAGCACCACAGTGAGGTTAGCAACACCAGGGCAGATGGGCTGTCAAGACAGGGAATGAGGTAAAGTATTCCCAGATAGGCTCAACCCTCTCAAGCAACATTTCTCAAGGGTCACTTGAAAAACTAGCTCGAGTTTTCTGGGGGGTAGAAATGTGGCACTGCTAGCCCAGCTATCTGGAATTTTGTAAATAATTCTGTGTCATGTGTTAATATTTATATGATTTATACAGAACTGTATGTTATGTACTGAGCTTCAAGAATGTAACCACAGCATACCCTACTGGAACATAGAAGATTAACTTACAAAATTTCAAGAAAATAAGTTGAAATTAAGTGCTTTACGATGTGCTACAAAAGTTAGTTTCAATGCAGCAAGAAGACAGGATGTCTAGACCTAGAAGTTTTTGTATTGTCTTAAAACAGAAATAATTACTAGGTTTCAAATGCAGAAGCATTTTATTGTTTTATAGTTCTGCAAACTTCTGAGAGATATATACTTCTCACACAGAGATGTTAAAATTTTGTTAGTATCTGTTAGCCTGCGAACTGAAGGCAGGTGACAGAGTGATGTCATCCAAGCTGACCCAGCAGTAATGTTTGATAGTAATTTAAGAACTCTCTCAGAGAAAGACTGTGAATTTTATATCATGTCTTGGACCTAGAAACATCCATTCAGCACTTCTGCCTGCATGTTGCTCTGTAAGTAAGTTATTTAGGGCATAGTATTGTTTAGATATAGATAGGAATATAGTAAAGATCAGGTATAGATAGTAATATAGTAAATATTAGTTTAGATGTTTTCTGTATTTGAGACTGCCCTGCAATGTTGTTTTAAATATTTCATGTGATTCTGAACTCTGTAGTTACTGTGTTGAGTATTGTCTTGTTCGTTTATTATTTATTATTAAATATATTTAAACCTATTTTGTGGCTGATACTTGTGAGACATAATTAAGCTCTTAAAGTACTTGCATATGTATTTGGTGACACTGTACAGGCCACTCCAAAATAGCCTTGCTCTTGGTCACACTTACCATGTGGATAATAGTAACATTACACAATAGGATTGGTCACCCTTTGTTAAGGGCCTTCTAGCAGCTGATAAGGAGGAGTTGGTGGCAGTGTCTGGGCAGAAGGGGGCATAGCTAGTAAACCTGTGCCAGCCATCCCCAGGTGCGTGTGTGTGTTTATATACAAATTCAATCTCAAAGTGTGTGTGTGTGTGTGTGTGTGTGTGTCAGCTACTTGGGCAGGGACAGAAAGTGCTGGTCGGACAGAGAGGTTGCTGGAAGTCTTGGCTTGACCCTGCAGCTGAGATCTTAACCCTATAGTTGTGCCAGTGGGGAGTCTTATTGGGGATCTGTAGTAAGAAGGAGAAACCAACCCCAGACTGACTGTGATCTCTCTCTGCTCTCAAGGGAAATTGTACTTTACTGTGTGTGTGTGTACTTGTCATCCTCTCATTGTGTATGTCCCTCACTGTTGTCAGTGGTGAGGATTGAGGCTCCTTGATTACTGGGCTGGTGCAGGGGCATCACAGAAGTGTCCTGGTTAAGAAATGGAAGTCGATATGATAAAAAAAGAATGGGAAGAAGAATGTAGTAAGTAGTAGAAGAATGTTAAAAAGAAGGAAGGAAAAGGTGATAATTGTATGTAACTCACAGAAGGGGTCTCAGTCAGACTGAGTAAAGTGAGATTGCATAAGGTTATTTGTCTGGTTTCTTGTACAATATAAATAGTTTTTGATGGATGTTTGGTTACCATTTTTTGTTTCATTTTTATTTATTGCATTTGTATAAAAAATTGCAATGTGACATGAACAGACCCATTAAAGGTAATTGAGAGTATATTAAAATATAGAGGTTTAGAACATCATGAGCAAGGAGTGCTTTGTACTAATGTTGTATACTCTAATCTAAGAAGACTAGAAGTATCTTTCTTTTTTTTTCTTTTTATAGGAGTACCAGTCAATATTATTTTATTGTAAGAGTGTAACAAAAAGAAGGCTTCTCAATAAATATTGTTTTTAACATAAAAAATAAAGGCCAAGGCCAGGTTTTACAAACCTGGTATTAAGTGCATCTCCTGAATGATATAATTTTGTTTGAAGTACCCGACCTAAACATTGGGATTGAGTAAATTGACACTGGCAGCAATGGCATAGAGATCCTCTGCATCAAAGGAGCATGCAGTCAATGGTGGGGCTTTTTTGATGCAGAGGCATATTGTTGCTGACATTGACACCATAGCTTCTGGCATATCCTCTCTTAAGTTTCTTTCTAGCCTTATTATTTCTTGCCACCCACTCCTTTTCTAATTTTTATGAACTTTTTACAGCTTTTATTTCTTTTTTTTTTCTCTGGGCCTAACTAGTCCATTCAGTACCTGAATCATATTAAAAAAATTGTGAGTATTTCTGCTTTTCATATGGGTTATTAGTAAACCTGTCCTCCACACCACCACACTGTTTTGAGAATTTGTCCCCTTCTGCTTTTGGTCTGTTTAAAAAAATACCTCATGTGGGAAGGAAATTCTCCCACAGGATCAACATATCTCTTCTATTTTGGCAAGTAATACAACACCCAGGCTTGTCCCATCATCCAATAGTTTACCACTTCTGCACTGAAAATGATAGTAAACATCGTAAATTATATGTCTGTGAAAAAGTGCTCTTGAGCCAAGAAGAGCATTCTGGCGAAAGGTTTAAACTCCACAACTGTCGTAAACAGTGGCCTTTGGTCTCTCCAGTTTCTGTCACCTAACCACATAGAATAGAAGGATCAGTTAAAAAGATATCAAAGTGGTTGAGTCTGGATTTACTTCTCCTGCAATAGAACTCTAATAATTTCAAAGCTGATTGCACTGATCAAGATGTATTTCAGTAATACTGTTAATCTATGTTTTGTTATGAGGAGAAAAAGATTTACGTAACTGACATATGTATGTTAATCCATTTATTTTTTGAGATGCTGGCATATAGAAAAATTATATCAAACGTCACTGAAATACATCTAAATTTAGATTAAAACTCCTAAACTTTTATGATAAGTTTCTGTATAACCAAGTCATATTGGTAGGTTTCCTAGTATAAAACTGACATAAGAGAAAGTAGCGGCCATTAGATGTCACGTGGAGGAAACAGTAAACTCACAAAGGTGGGTCATTTCTGTCTTTGCAGGTTACAGTTTGCCCATAACTGCAAAACAAAGATAAACATGTTTCTCTTCAGAAATAAACTGTTTTAGTATCAAATCATGCTGAACATAGTCACTTGTCTTGGCATATAATGAAGTCCGTCTGGGTGGCGGTAGGGCACCTAAGACTAGTTCATTTTAGATATGTTATTCATATTCAAGAACACAGTGCTGAGTGTCTGAGAACTAAAACTCATTTCCTTAGCTGATTTAACAGTGACAGTTTTGTTTACATGCAAATTGTAATTCTTTACAAGCTTCTTGATACAAATAAAACTTGTTTGTAAAGGATCTTGATAGATATTCATGATCTGATTTTCAAATAAAGCTTCAAAACTCGCAACAATATATATTTTTTTAATTTAAAGCTCATTAAAGAACCCAAGGCCTGTCTACAACCTGGAAAAAAACATCTGATGCTAAAGCCAGCTGTGTATTTGTAGCTTGAATAACACTTTGCTTAACACTGACCCAAGTAGCTGGCACAAGAAACTCTGCCCATCTAGATTTAATCCTTGGACAGGATATTGGCTGAAATATTACAAAAATGGAGGAGAATTGGAAGATGAAAATTATCCCATTCAAGCGTGTGTTGCTGGTAATATAGATAAGCAGTAAAGTACTGCTTTTAAATGTTTAGCCACTTAAGTACTTTCAGAATAACTAAGTATTAAGTCTTGAGTTATGCTTAAAGGAAAAGATGAATCCATGATTAAGTTACACTTTTAGTCTAAGTTAAGCCATATTTCAGCTAACCATTGCTAATGTTTTCATGTTCTTTTCCAAATGCTTCATCACTACACTGTCTTTTCAGTCTTGACTGCACAGTTGGAATTTTAGGATTCTTTGAAAGGAATCTTTGTCTTCACCACCACAAATCCATAGCAAACATGAGTTAAATTGGTCTATATTTTACCCTGCAGCCACCTCAAAGATGTAACAGAAGCATCTCATGTTCCCTGTTGCTGACCAAGTTGATAATGGGCAGGAAAGACACAAACCTGGTTGACTGTAATCTATAACAAAGTCTGTGCAGCAGACCCTTCAGGAGTGGCTCCAGTATGGTTTCTGTATATATAGCTAGTATACCTGGGATTGAAGAGAATGGAATTTCTTATAGTTTCACCAAGTTTTCTTGTTATGTTATCTCTGAGTTGCCACACAACTCTGAGTGTGCAGAGCACAAGTTAAGCAAAGAGAACAGCATGCTCACATTCAGAATGGACAGTAAAAAAAAATGTGAAATAAGTACTTGCAAGGTTACACTATGGTATATTGATCAGGATTAAATACAAAAATAAACAACTACAAAGATTCCCACACACTGTGACATTCCTGATGTATGACTGATTACACCCTTGGCTCCTTGGGAGAAAAAAAATCTGACTTATTTTGCTTGCCGGAACAGGATGTGGTGAAAACTGAGGTGCATGACTTCCTTTAACAAAGAGATGCAACTAATTATTTAATTGCTTATCAACAAGAGACTAAGATCACATGCCATATATAAGTAACAATGTGTTCTTCAACATGACTTGAAGACTAAACACCTTGTGAAAGAAAATATTTCAAAAAGCTCACCTCCAGTGGTAAAAATGCTATATATGCAGAGCTTAGACTAGCTAGTCCAGATCATTGTTAGTCAATTTAGGGTTTTATCTAAAGGTTTTCAATACAGATTACAAGGCTACATGTTCTCCTGTCCCATGGATAAACTATGTTAACCTACTTACTCAAAAGTTTGCATCTTTGTTGAATGTTATAATAATACTTATTTTTAATTACTTGTATAAAATTGTTATGATATTTCTCTTATATGTTAAAACAATAAACCTGTTTTAAAAAAAAAAAAAAAAGTTTGCATCTTTTTAATTCATGCTTCATAAAATTGCTGTATACCTGTCGCATGTATTCGTTAACTATTTTATTATTTCTTACCTCCAGCTTCATTTTTATGATATTTACAATCCCCTTCCACTGTCTTTCTTCAGTACTTCTAGTGTGTTACCCTACGGTTTCTATTGCAGACATCCGACATAATTTGCACTGTACTTAGAACTACCTGTATCCTAGCAAGGGCTTTAAGATTATTTCCAGAACTGTACACAACAGTTGAGATATGAGAGTTAACAAATGTATTTATACAAGTATTTTTCTTCCTGTTTTAGCTGTGTGCTACTTTCAGTGGTTACTGCTTCCCAAATGTATTATTCTGCAGTACACTGCTATACCTTAGCTTATTCCTCCCTTTCATCTCTTCATATCCAACAAATAACTATTTGTAATCAGTAAGCAAGCAATACTTTTGTTCCAGAAATTACGCAGTCTATTTATTAATGTTTCTGCATGTAGACTACTAAAAACCCTCTCCCATCCACATTTCTGCCCAATAAATACATATACTTCTAATGCTAAAGATTAATTGAAAAACATTCTACTAAGAGATTGCAAAAATTAATAGACTTGTTTATGTTCTTGATCTATCAGAAGTGAAAAAAAAAACTTGATTGTCTACAAGTGACATTATTAACTGTGAAAAAATAAATGTACACTCCTTTACAGAAGTAAAAGCTGTATAGCATCAGATGTGCACAAACTGTAGAGGACCGAATGCTCATTTCTGAACTGTGTGACCTAATTTTCAATATGCAAGGCAAATGTTATTTCTTCTGTAAATGCATGTCTGGATCTCATAACTTCCCTTTAAACAACTATGTAATTATTTTGCTATCTTAATCGACTATTAATTGCTACTGTGAATATCATTTTTAATCTTGTAATTTCCCTAAATTTGACTGTTATTTTTGGAGCTTTTCTACCTGTGGCTCCACTGAAAAGGGTGAGTAACCCAGACAGACATTTCCAGTCAACAAATGCAAGTGTGTGTGTGTGTGTGTGTGTGTGTGTGTGTGTGTGTGTGTGTGTGTGTGTGTGTGTGTGTGTGGGTATAATATGTAGTAGGTGTATTATGTTTCTGTGGATTATATACAAACACGTGTCTTGTGTATGGTTTGTGAATATAAATATATATAGTGCAGATATTAAATATGTATAGTGTGTGTGTGATTATATTTTTTCATTGTATGTATATTTTGCACACATGCACACACACACATTCATTATGATTCAGATATCTACTACACAGTTGATTGAAAAGTGTGTGGGTGCAAAAAGATAATGTACAAATAATTGAATTCACAAATGACTACACATTTCTATTGTGTAGGTAAGTAGAAGTGTGCATGAAGATTTAATGTTTGACTGAAAAGGTGGTAGTGTGCATGTGTAAGTACTGTTGGGTTAGGGTTAGTTAACGGGATAGTTTTACTGTTTTTACATGTCTGATTGTGTGTGTGCATGCACGCTGTATCCTTCTGCCTTGTGTAGTTGTAGCACTGTTAAGGAACGTGTTTAGTAATGTACAAGGTTAGCGGAATGGCTAAGGTTAGGATCCCTCCTGCCTGCTTTACTCGTGTGCAAATCCTAACTCCACTCCTTCCTCTAACCCTACACATTACATTTCTAAACACCCATTCCCTTAACAGTACCACTACCAAGTCGGTACTTGATCTTGGTTTTGTAGCTGAGGTTATGATTTAGACTTTTTTAGTTGGCTATATTTATTCAACATTTTGTAATAACCTTAATATTTAGTGTTTTGTGCATTCAGTCTTTTTTTAATGCTTTTGGGGTTTGATTTTTTTTCTTGAATATCCCAGTAGCAAAATGTGTGCTGCGGTAGCGTTGTCGCCTCACAGTTAGACGTTGCCCGTTCGATTCTCAGTTAGAGCATCTTCTGTGTAGAGACATGCGTGAGTGGGCGTTCCTTCGTTGAAGGTTGTGCGTTAGGCCCGGCAAGCCAGTGCGTAAAACTCTACTGCCAATCATTAGCGGACCGGAGTTCTGCTGTGGCGACCCCTAACCGGGAAAAGCCGAAAGACACAAACAATCCCAGTAGCAAAATGTATATTCTTGCCTTTCTTGCTCTCTAGCTTCCTCCAGTCTTGACTGAATGCTGCATTACAGGCATCCATTTCATTGTTTATATTTAATATTGATCCAGGCTCTTTTTCACTTCTTATAACTTTATAATGGGTTGCTGAAATATTCTCTGATCCAAATTGAGGGGAGGATCTCTTCTTTCAAATTTCATTAATATGAAAGAGTTCTAAATATAAATTATTACTACAGATTTGTTGTAGTACCTATGATTAATTCTGAGTTGCAGTGTTTACACTTGATTTTTCTTGCTAAGAGAAACAAACCTTCAGTATCCTGCAGTGCAGCTTTTATCTATGTCTTTGACACAGAACATTTTGTTACATCAGACTGGTTAACAGCTCCCACTGCAGGATTTCCATACCAAATGTTTTAATCTGGTCAAACTCTGTTCACAAATCTGTAAACTTTAATTTCAGGGCCGGTATCAGGTTTGAAACACTTAAATCTTTGGAAGCTTCCTTCTGAAGGAAAGTTAAGGCCTAGGATTAGAAGATGGAACATGACACTACATAACTTCTCACAAACCTGAAAGATTTGGATGAAAAGAAAAAGAGCTGTAAACAGTAGGAAATCTAACAAAAGGTGGTAATAGGTGGATGAGTGGGTGGGTATATAGCTAGGCAGGTAAATAATCTCCGGTTTGTGTTAAACCATCAAAAATTATGGCTTTAAAATTATACTGGTAACTGAAAATTGCAGGGAACCTTCAAGGGTCCCAAATTCTTAAAAAAAAAAAAAAAATTGCAGAATATCAGGAACAGATAAGAGCTCTTCTTGGAAAATGTTACTGCCAGTGTTGACTGTTCTATAAAGTCAGTAGAGAGACTACAGAAAATTAGCTGATGAATGTGTGAACAAGGGACTCCTTGACTCCTTTTTCATTTAAGCTTTCCGCCATGAACTACACAGAATAAAGGGACACCATGTTAATTTCATTAAAGAATTCTTCAGAGCAAGTTCATAGGTTCATACTAGGCTATCTGCCCTAGGGCATTTATAAGCCTATCCAGAGTGTGTTTGGCTTTCGCCACCCATTTTAAATTAATTTTGCTATGCCCTTTTTCGAGGTTAGTATACTGTGCCTCTGTCTAACAGTGACACAGAAGTGATACCCGGGGTAAACCTACGATCTCCCATCCACTCATCAAGATTCCTCTTGAAGAGAGTCAGTGAGGGACTCTGCCTAACCCGGACTGGGATTTTATTCCAGAGTGAAGGGAGCCTCTGGGTTATGAATCTGTCCCTCCAGCATGTCCTATTTATTTCAGTGCTGAGGTTCAAGTCTCTCGAGCGTGGCTCGATGGGATTTGGATTTTCTGAGGTGCAGCATGTCCATTAATTCCGGGTTGGACATGGCTTTATACGTCAGGCACAGATCGCCTCTGAGCAGGCAGTATGCCACTGAGTAGAGCTGGAGTTTCTTTAACCGGGCAGCATATGGCATCTGTTTGAGCCGTTTGATCCTCTTGGTGAGGTACTTTTGGGGTCTTTCCAGTTGCTGCAGGTGTCTGGTAAGGTACATCCCAAAAGGGGCATTGTACTCAATTATGGGCCTGATGATGAGGAATGAGTAAAGAGGCACGATGACCTCCCCTGATCTAGATGTGAATCCCTTCATGATCAGGTGAGCTATATAAAATGTTTTTCTAACCACTTTGGCCACGTGGTTGTCAAATGAGAGACTGCTATCAACTTGGGTCCCCAGGTCCCTAATTACTTCTGTATGTAATGGATTACCACCTATGTGGTAATTTGTGGACACTTTGTTTTTGCCAAAGGGGATGACTATACACTTTTTGGCGTTTAGCTTGAGGCCATGGCTCTGGCACCAGTTGTCTGTTTCTATGAGTCCCTTTTGGAGGATGCTTGTGTCGGCTGGAGAGTCGATTATGGCGCCCAGTTTACAGTCATCTGCAAACTTGGTCAGCCACAGTCCTTCCGTGTTGGCCTGTACCTCCGAGAAATGTATATCGAACAAGAGAGGTCCCAGGACTGAGCCTTGTGGGATGCCACTTGTAACTGGTTTGGAGTCTGACATGGCTCCAGCAATTCTAACCATGTGGGTTCTGTCCTTGAGCCAGTTTGCAACCCATCTAGTGACATAGGGGTTTATATTTAAGCTGGTGAGCATTATCTATAATGCCCGAGTGGGGTATTGTATCGAAGGCTTTTGCGAGGTCCAGGTAGGCTGTGTGGACCACCTTCCCCTTGTCAATGGCCTTGGTGACTGTTTCAAAGAAGTCGACCATGTTTAAGAGGCAGGATCTGCCCTTAACAAAGCCGAACTGGGTAGGATCCAGTGTCTGTAGGTCCCCAATATCTTTATTTATGAGGTCCATGATGATCCTTTCCATAGCTTTGCAGACCAAGCTAGTCAGGCTTATGGAGCGATAGTTTCCAGGATCCATTGAGGCACCACCTTTGTGGAGAGGGACCACTGTTTCTGAACACCACTCTTTGGGTACATATCCTGTAGTAAGGCTGAGATTGAACAGTAGTTTTATGTTTGGGTTTAGCTCTTCTTGGAGTTCATGTAGGACGCAGCCCGGGACACCGTCTGGTCCCATTGATGCTGTGTTTTTTGCTTTGGAGAGGGCTGCTCTTACCTGAACATCTGAGATGTCAGGGGGATAGCACTCTGTTGGGATAGATATTTGCCCTTTTGGTGGGGAGGGGAGGGAGAAGTTTGCGCTGAACCTGTCAGCTAGTATGTTGGCAATGTCTGTGGGTTTGGTGTATTTTTTTGTCATTTTGGACTAATTGTGAGCATATCTGGGAATTCCCACCCAGGTTCCCAACATAACTAAAGAAAGCCTTGTGATTATCCTTAGTGTCCTGTGCAATTTTTCTCTCGAAGCTGGCCTTAGACGATTTTATGAGTGCCCGTAGTTTTTTGCTAATGCTAATCAGAGATGCCTTCGCTTTTTGGGATTTTGCTCTGTCATGTAGTAGCTTCCTCCTTCTACTGTATAGTTTGTTTATGGCTGGGGTCCACCAGACAGGATGTCTGCCTTTGGAGGATTGGGTCTTGGTTTTATTTGGGATTGCATGATCCATGCATTCCTGAAGGTGTTCATAGAATGCGTTTATAAAGGATTCTGCGGTCTGGGCCATATTTTCCACAGGCCCGGGGGCTTTGAAGGATTCCACCTCGGTTTTGAGGTGTGTGAAATTTGCTTTAGAGAAGTTTTTCACTGTGGTTTTCTGGGCAGGGGGTGAGGTCGGGATGTGAATATCCAGTGAGATTAGTTTATGGTCTGATCTTACCAGTGAGGGATACACTTCTGGTCTGGAGCATAGAGTCCCCATGTTGGTGATGATCAGGTCCAGTATGTTTTCCCCTGTTGTGGGAGTGGTAACAAGTTGTTCCATAGCATTTGAGTTTATAAATTCTAGGAACCTTTGGGCTAGGGTGTTGGAGCTAGAGTAATGCTCCCAGTCTATGTTTGGGTAGTTGAAGTCGCCCAGTATAATGGTGTTTGGAGAGACCTTCATATTTTCCAGTGTTCTCAGGAAAGCCGAGTGGGGTTCCTGGGTTTGGGAGGGTGGTCTGTAGCAGGCTATAAACTGGAAGGCAGTTTTACCCACTGTTGCACATGGATAGTCTCTGATGCTTCATGCTGTGCCACCAACCTGGAGGTGTGGGTATCTTTGACGAATATAGATACTCCCCCTCCTTTTGTGGTTCGGTTCAAGTTATGGGGCCGAAAAGCATGATATGAGGTATAACCTAGTAGTGCTGGGGTGCTCTCGGAAGCCTTGAACCAGGTTTCTGTTACTGCACAGATATCGATGTTCTCCATGCTAAGGAGAGTTTTGAGTGCGTGCATCTTGAGGTTTAGACTTCTGGTGTTGAGTAGCATTACTCTTAGTTTCTTATCCCTTGTGATACCTATGGAGGTGGGTTTGTCTTTTGAGCCTTGCCTAAAAAAGGCACTATGGGGGTAGCAAGAGCCTTTGCCAATATCCGAAAGCCCAGGGGTGACAGGTGCAAGCCGTCCCTAGCGAAGCATCGTGGCTTGTCGAGCATGTCATCCCAGGCTGACAGGCATTGGATCCCCTTTGAATGACACCAATACTTAAGCCAATTGTAGAAATTGATCATCTTGTCTTCATATTGTGGCATCATTCTTGGTGAGGGTAAGATGCTACTCAAGGTCAGGGTCACACCGGCCTGGGCTACATGCTCAGAGAGCTCCTCTGTCTCTTTTCATGTAGTCCAGGGAGGTACGTCTCAGGTCATTCACACCAGCATGGACAATGACGGAGTCATATTTGTACTTGCCTTGGAGTGTCCTGAGTGCTTGTGTTATGTGGTGGATCCTAGTGCCCGACAGGCAGCTCACCATGACCTTCTTGTTCAGACTGGTGAGCGGGACGTCAGTGTGCTTGACGATAGTCACCTATTACAAGTGTATCAGGTGTGTTGTTTAGCCTTAAGGGCTGTGACTGTTCGGCACACTGGCTTTGTGAGCTATGTGTTGCAGGTGTTTTGTTTTGGGGTAGCGGTTGCTTGGGTGTCTGCTTTGGAGGTCTCTGCTGCTTAGGCAGATTTTTATTTAGAGCCTCTGAGTATGTTTTTGTGTGTTTATGTGTTTGGTTTGCTGTTGTGGTAGGTCTATGTGAGACTGGAATTGTAGTGAGTGTGGTTTCCTTTTCTTCCTGACTGGTTTCGCCAGTACTGAGTTGAGAGAGCTTAGCCTCCAGTATGGGTATATGGTTGCATTTCTCACATGTGTTGGAATTTGTTGGGAGGAGGAGAGGGTTGTCTGTGTACATGAGGCAGTTGTAACATTGCCTCAGGATTCCCAGATTCACCAGCTGGACCGGAGAGGAGATTGACAACTGACCTTTGGACATGCTAGAATAGTATTGGGAATTCCTTTATAATTGAAAAAAAGGGCCAATGGGGAACAAGGTACTCAAGGGGAGTTTGTGAGGGTGTAGTGCTTTTAATTTTTTAGTGCTGACTTACATAATTGCTTTAGTGAGCAAGTGCCAGGTAACTTAAATGCAATGTGTTACAGGTAACTTAAATGCAAAAACGACAAACGGTAACTTTCTTTCAAGTGAAACAAGAAAATAAGTACAGTAAACAATGCAGATATCGCTAGGGATCCACAGAAGCGCTGAAAAGCCACATTTTAGGTGGAATTAGCATTTCAGGGAAATAACAAGCAAACAAACAACAAGCATGCAAACAAAGCTAGATTCAGCAGGCCTGGATCTAGTCTATGCTACAGCAAACAAGGTGTACCAATTTCAGTAAGAAACAGTTCATATATGCAGGCACTATAAGCCTTTAACCAGAAATTCCCAGCTCAGAGTCCAGTCTCTCCTCCCACAAGAGTGCAGACCACAAACCTTCTTAATGTAAAATAACTGGCCTGAAGCCCAAGTGCTTAAACCAGAATTAATACACTTTTAGAATAACGGACACTGAGTCTTCAATCAGCAGTTCCCAACTTAGAAGGATGTAAGCTACCTGTCCTGCCACCACAGTGCAGGCCACAAACCTTCCTAATGTAAAACAACTGGTCTGAAGCCCAAGTGCTTAATCCAAAAGACTTAGAATGATAGCTACACTTTAATCAAGTTACTACCAAGCAGTAATAAATAGAATTGAATACTTTAAAGAATGTCTGGATTAGTGCTCAAATTATACAAACAAACCTAGATTCAGCAGGCCTGGATCTAGTCTATGCTACAGCAAACAAGGTGTACCAATTTCAGTAAGAAGCAGTTCAGATATGCAGGCACTATAATCCTTTAACCAGAAATTCCCTGCTCAGAAGGGCAGAGTCCAGCATCTCCTCCCACAAGAGTGCAGACCACAAACCTTCTTAATGTAAAATAACTGGCCTGAAGCCCAAATGCTTAAACCAGAATTAATACACTTTTAGAATAACAGACACTGAGTCTTCAATCAGCAGTTCCCAACTTAGAAGGATGTAAGCTACCTGTTCTGCCACTACAGTGCAGACCACAAACCTTCTTAATGTAAAACAACTGGTCTGAAGCCCAAGTGGTTAATTTAAAAGGCTTAGAATGAGTTACACCAAGCAGTAATAAATACAATTGAGTATTTTTAAGATGACACAAAAGCAAAATAAGTAGGGAGAAACACAAATGCAGTAAAAGCAGATAAAAAAAATAAGTGGAAAGAGAGAAAGGAAATAGAGAAAGGAGTAGCAGAAACTAAGCTGATTGGCCTTCTCAGATGTTCTTCCTGTACTGGGTAGAATGAGGTAATGACACTAGACTGGGAGGAGGGTCCCAGATCAAATTTACACTAGGGGCGGGCAACTGCAAAGCCACCAACTATAAAAACACTATACCAACAGGGAGAAAGGGTGGGAAACAAACTGCAGAAATGCTTCTCACAGCTGAAAAGCAGCAGTGAGCCTTTAAATGAAAGTTTTAAACGGCTAAAGGAGCCTCTAGAAAAAAAGAGTTTAACTGCAACAAGTTATCAGAAACAAACAACCCAACAGATGCTTAATAAAAGTGGACAATTTCCAGTTAATACCTCACACACAGTGAAACTAGCTAGAAAAATACACAGTACACAAAGTGCTATAAATAACAAAGAAATAAAGAACAAAATAAACAAAAAACAGGATACTTAATGTTATATATTATAGCTCCAAGTTTCCTCAGTGTCTTTCCTTCGATCAGGTCAGTGTGAAATGGCAGAACACTCACAACTGAACTTCTTAGGTAACAGAAAGTTGAAACCTGAGATAGCTTTTAAGAAAGAAATCTCAAAAGAACCAGTGAGGTGCTTAGTCTAAGCTGTAGTCCTGGTGACCTCAGTCAGCCAATGACCTCAAACAATTCTCTCTCACTGAAATGCCTGATGGCTTTGGCTAAACCAAGATGTCCCTGAATATGTGCTCAGACACACAGCCTCCACAAACATTAGGCCCAAATACAAGCCTGAATATGGAAAAGCTACAAATATCCCCACTACTTAGAACAAACTGCAGAAATGTTTTTCACAGCTGAAAAGCAGCAGTGATCCTATAAATGAAAGTTTTAAACAGCTAAAGGAGCCTCTAGAAAAAAGAGTTTAACTGCAACAAGTTGTCAGAAACAAAGTATTGTAAATTAGTTGCAAGCTGTCCCTTCAATTTTTTAATGATAAGGATGCAGCCTGTTTTTCATCAAATTAGCCACTGAAATAGATTTCCGTGACATTACTCAAGTGAATGAACGAGTGAATGTAAATGGACTGCTATAAGGTTAATTTTCCCAAAAATTAAAATAGTTTGAATACCTAGAGCAGAACCATTTCAGCTGACATAGAAGGATAAAGCCCTATGACCCAGACAGCTCAAGTCTGATTAACAGCTTGAGCCCTTGGTAGATCAGGCTAGGGAAGGAGTGGTGTGAAGAGGCTGCGTTTGTTCACTTCTCTGAGGGGGAGGGTTGGTGTTTATGCCTAGAGTACACCAAAGTACACCAGTTTCCTCAGGTAACAACCAGAAAAACTATGTACTCTCTGCTTGTTCCAAGAGGTGGAGAGTGGCAGGCTTAATATTACTTAATGAAAGTGACAGTTTCACACTACACCTGTTACACACTGCCCTGAAGTATGCTCACTAATCATTTGTTGGGTGTTTGTGACATATTTAGAAAATGCCAGCACAAAAGCATGTGATAGGATGCTTCTGGTCACTTGGTATTTCTCCCCATTGCCCTTCTTAACCCTCCAAGGCAACTCAACTGGGGGTTTTGTACCACTAAGGAGGTGCACCTTTCTCCTTCCCTATATGTCACTCAGTCCATTCCCACCATGCAGAGTGTCCCAACCTATAGGAAGTAGCAAGCAGGATGAGGAAATACTGAAGGTGGGGGAGGGGGTTTGCCAAGCGGGCTGTGTACATTATTGGAACTATCCTAGATCAACCATAGATTAGAGAAAAGCTTCTACTATTGATGATGAAACAAGCTAGCCAAGTTAAACAAAACTTCTCACAAAGTGGGTGACCCTATGATTTAGCTGGCAATTTAAACTACACTGCACCCAAACTCTCTGGCGAGAGGTGCAATTGTGACACCACTGAAATGGAACTCTGTCAGTTGTTTAAAGATAATTTTCAGGGTTCGTTGCATAAAACCAACTTGTTAAAATAGTGATCAAATCATTTCTATGCCCTCACAAGGTGAACACTATCCAGAGTTACTAGCCAAATGGCAGCGTATCAACATAAATACAGGCTTTTCATATATGAAATTACTTCTGGAATTTTTTGCACCAGAGGAAGAGAAACTCACAGCAGAAGTGGGTGTTTTACAAATGCAATTAGAGACTGAATTTAAAGGAGAAAGATTCACTAAAAAACTAGACGAGCTATACTGTGCTTTTTCAATGACTGACCAGAGGTTACAACAAACAAATGTAAAACAGCTACAGCGCGACTATAAAGATTTCACGACCGGTAACATCTTCATATGGCCGAGAGAGGAAAGAGGAGAAATCCGTTCCAATGTCTCTTTAACTGAGAACAACACGTCATATGCGTAAGTGATGCGAGGTAGAACCACGATGAATAGCGCTCGAAGAGCGCAAGAGACTTTTTGTTTGAACAACAGTAATGAACGATTAGTTAGGTCTAAACAAAGTAACTCGGTGGAAATAATGAGCTCAAATTTAACTATGGAACCTTTGGGAGAGAGGACTATACAACGTTCTGAATCAGAAGAAACAACGAACGTTTCTTTAGTAACTGCTGTTCCAAATACAGTAGTTACCCAATCTAAGGACTTGGGTGCAAGGCCCAAGACAAATGAAGCAGTGCAACAGGGTGAGCGTTTTTTAGCACAACTGCCAGTTCCAATGAAGAAAAAAGGAGAATGGAAGAGAGCCAGCAGAGAAGGCAGAGGGGCAAAAAAGAGAAGGACATCAAATTGACTGGTGATAATATTGTTTATAATTTATCTAACTATGTTCTTAATGATGATTAATTATTTGTTTTAAACAAAGGTATGTCCTTCGTACCAAGTAGAGAAAGCTGTTTTAATGAAATAGTCATGGATATGATGTTTTATGGTAGAAAAGTAATGTTGCAAAGTTTATTTAACCAACAAAATAGACAGCATATGTTGAGACAACCTAGTACATTCATGCCACCTCTCAATTCTACCATGCAAATGTTTCTTAAAGTATGTGAAGCTAATTTATATAAATATTTGGAAGAAGGTAAAAATCAGAAATATTTTAATTTAACAAATACACAAAAACAAGCATTAATAAATTTACAGAACAATGATGATATCATAATAAAACAGGCAGATAAAGGTGGAGCGGTTGTTATATTAAATAAGGATGATTATTATTTTAAACTAAATAATTTATTAATAGAAGGTAATACCTACTTGAAAAGTAGTCCATTAGAACTTAACAACATCATAATAGGAGTTCATAACAGTATTAAATGTATGTTGGATAACAATACTATAGACCAAGATCTTAGTGAATTTCTATTAATAGAATATCCGGTAACACCTATTTTCAAAGCACTACCCAAGTTACATAAAAATTATAAAGATCCCCCACTGAGACCGATAGTCTCAGGTAGAAAATGGGTAACTGAAAATTTATCTATTTGGTTAGAATATACTTTAAAACCATATACAACAAGAATAATAGAAATTTTGAAAGATACACAACAATTTTTGGAAGCCATAAAAAATGTTGATATATGTGGAAAAGAAGTATTAATGATCACCTTAGACGTTGTAAATTTGTTTACAGTGATAGAAAATGAATATGGCATGAATGCTGTTTGTGAACTATACAAAGAAATGGGTGAATCAGATGATAGGAAATTATTTACAATAATAAAATGCTTGAATTTGGTTTTATCTAACCATGTATTTATATGCAATGACAATGTATATAGACAAACACAGGGGGTAGCCATGGGCACCCCCTGTGCTAATACATATGCAAATTTGGTTTTGTCATTTTGGGAGAGATGTTTTGTGCTAGGGGGCCAAAACAGATGGAAAAAGCATCTATTTCTTTATAGGCGTTTGTGGGCGATGTTTTTATTTTATGGGAAGGGGAAAAGAGAGAACTAGTACTTTTCATAGAATATTTGGAACATACCACAACTTTTTTCAAATTTTCTCTCACATGCTCAGATGAAGCTATAGATTTTCTGGATGTCAGAATTAAAAAAGAAAGATCTGGCTTTGTTACTTCCTTGTTTCAAAAAGAATGCTGGAAAAATAATTTACTTACTTATGATAGTATGCACCCCAGACATACATATAAGAATATAATAAGGGGTCAGGTAAGTAGAGCCTCAAGGCTTTGTACTAAAGATAGTGATTTTGAGGAAGAATTGATGAATATGGAACATATTTTTAAAAATAGAGGTTATAATGAGAGGTTGATAGTAAGTGAATTAAGTCAGGGTAATATACATAGAAAATCTGCATCTTCATTAAAGACAATTTCATCAGAAGAGCAACATGGCCATAAATTTGCATTTAATAGAATGACATTCACGTATAGTAGTAATATACATGGTGTATGTGACATTATTAAGAAAAATTGGCATATACTTTTATCTGATGATAAAATAAAAGAAATAGTAGGGATAGAACCCAAATTTGGATTTAGAAGAAATAAGAATCTGAAAGACATTTTAACACGAGAAAAGAGTAACCACAAGAAAAGTTCCATTTGTCAAGTAGGTACAAAACCATGCGGGCTATGCAAAGCATGTCATTGTATTAATAAAGAGATTGTTTTTAAGCATCCAGTAACAGGGAAATTGTTTCATTTTAAAGCAAAAGCCAATTGTAGAACAAAGAATATAATTTATTTAGCTGAGTGTCAGCAATGCAAAGCATTTTACGTGGGAAAAACAAATAATATGTTTAAAGTCAGAATTCTGCAACATCTTTCATGCATAAGAACTAGAAATATGCGCAATGCACTTTATAAACATATAGAAGTAAATAATGACCATCAGTTTAGATTTAGAGCTATTGCAAATGTATTTCCTAGTATAAGAAAGGGTAGCCTAGTAGATGCCACTGAGAGAGAAGAAGCAAAGTGGATAATTGAGCTTTTAGCCCATAAGACACCAGGACTAAATGAATTTGTTCCTATGAAACCCGCCCTCAAAGATAGGAGGGTGCAGTATAAATTTTGATTGGTTGGAAACTGTTTTGAATTAGGTATTTAAATGTGACTAAGATTGTTTTTATTTCATCTGAAGAAGGGCAGAGCCCGAAAGCGCTTATCTGTGTTAAAAACTGCTTGTTGAATTTTGCCTTGTCATATTAAATTAGTGTTTTATCGAAGGATTGTGGTGGTCTACATTGGTTTGTTCACTAAAGATTTTTCTGTACTCTGTGGACCTTCAGTCAGTTTTCTCAATTTGTTTTCTTTACAGTTGTTAATGCTCAGATGTGAAATTACTGCTTTTCAGATGAAGGGAGATTCACCCTTACAGTGGCCTCTAGCAATGAATGCACATATCTGCTAAGTGTATTATTTTACACTTTCTTTTTTTTCACAACTGAAGAGCATCTATAATTAAGTCCAATATCAAAAAATAAATAAATAAAAAGAGATTCCCAAGTTAGGACAATTTGAAAAAAAAAAAAAAAAAAAGCACAAAGGTTTTGTGCTCTTCTCTGCCTCTTCTATATATCAGCACCTTCTGCAATATAATTGTGGGGGTAAAATTTGTTTATTTTTCCTGACAGCTGGGCATACCTGTTACCAGACAGACTAGTCAAAGAACTGGTCACTATCTGGGGCACGGAGAGGAATTCACATACCTTGCACAAATGCTGAGCATCCCAGAATTCCTCTTTTACCACGTTCAGACACAACAGAGCTGTAAAATCATTCCCAGAGATACATTGGAACTGTTTTATCCAGTTCATTGTAATTTCCTAAAAATCAGACAACCAAGGGTCACTTCACAAATGTCAGGCACTAGTTTTTTGTATCCAGAGAGCAAAATAGAATATAGTTGTTTACACAGCTAGACAGCTGTTTGATTGCTTGTTTGTTTGTTTGTTTATTTATTTATTTATTTAATTTATTTTTTTTTTATTGTTATGGAGAATCTTCTGAGAAACTCTGCAACTGGGATCAAGTCCTAATTCTGTTGTGAGGTGTAAGTCTTAAGAGTAACAGTGAGTAGTCTTAACTATTCCCTACTCAAACTGTGTACAGCACTATCTCCATACATACTATAAGACTCAGTTAGTGGAGGTTGGAAAAGCTTGAGAAAAGAGACCGAGCAATGGGAGGACACCTGCATGGCTGCCAAGTATGAGACAAAGTCCAAAAGGTTTAGCATTTTTGCATAGGTATTTTTATACCCCAAACAGACTTCAGAGAATTTTTCCTCAAATAGATAGAAAATGCTGGGGTGGTGATGGAAAAGAAAGAGGTAAATGGGAACGTGTTTTGGGGAGTAACAAGTTTACATATTTTAAATATTCCTTACAAATATTCTTGTTAGAAATGTTGGGTGGATAAATAGCTGAAACTAAGGAAATGATTTGTTTGAATTGGAGCACAGGAAATTAATTGCCTATACTTAATAAGGTCTTCTTATGTTTGTTTAATGCTGTTAGCTGCCAAAAAATCAATTACTTGAAAATGGAAATCATAATCTAAACTATATGTAATTAAAGTATTGAATATTGTAAAGGAGATAAAAGAACTAGAAGTGGGATCATTGGAAAAGAGAAGTAGCATAATGATGGAATTTCTGGAAACAGTACATGCAGAATAATGTTCAGTAGGATGAATCATGAGTGAAGTTTAAGGGAAGATAGGAATTGCGCAATTTATGTAATATTGTAGTGAATAATTGTTAAAAAGAAGGAAATAAACCTATATGTAATGTATAATGCATGCTTAGGTCAAACGTTACTGTGGCTTGTTTCCTTTTCTGGTAATGTATATGTGCTTGTGTCTTCTGATGATTTAGTAAAAGTGTTGAAAAAAAGATGTTATGTGATCCTATCTCGCCTACATTCTGAATGATGGGTTCGGAGCCGATCCCTCGGCTCCGACTCGGCACGCTTATGCCAAAGAGCGAAGTCTCTTATTGGCTGAGCTTACTATATCCCAGGATGCACCACCAACAGTCCCCCAGATCTCGTTTGCCGCTTAACTGCAAGGACGTGGTCTCGAGCTGGCTGGGCTGAGTAGCTTTTATTACTACTTTTTCTGTCAGTTTTGTGCTTATATTTCACAAAAGCCGTTTTAACGGCTATTGCTATTGCTATTACTATTCCTATTGCTGTGTTCGATTGAGTACTGGACTTATTGTGTGTGATTGGGTAGAGTTTGTTTTGGCGCCCCTTTCAATCCAGGGCCTTTTCGGTTAAACTCTATAACTGAACTTTTTACTGTGTTAAAGTTCCCGGTTTGTACACCTAAGGTTGTGCTTACACAGTTTCTGTAAGCCTTCGGTTTTTTTTGTCTAACCGATTCTACAGTGGTTAAATTTCCTGTCAGGAATTGTTAACATTATGTCTCAAGCCCCTAGGCCTTCGGGCTTTAAAAAATGTACTAAATGTGCTTTTAAGATGTCTGTGACTGATGACCATCTACTTTGTGTTTATTGTTTAGGGGCTAAGCACTTACAGGAGTCATGCAGCGTATGTCACGCTTTTTCCTCTAGGGTCCTCCAGGAGAGGAAAAATAAATTAATTCTTAAAGGGTTGATTAAACCCTCTTTTGAAGAAGCCTTGTCTTCCTCCGACTCCTGCCAAAAGAAAAGGGCTTCGCTCCGACCAGTCCGTCGGATCCGACTGCCAAGAGACCTAGGCAGGCCTCTCCTTCGGCTCCAAAGACTTGGAGCCGAGGTCGAACGGTCTGCCTCGATGCCTCCAGTATCGACTCCTCGGACTTCGGAGCCGATGGCTGGGGCATCGAGGCGGGTCACCTTCGCCGGCTCCATTGCTCGGAGCCGACAAGGGTCACCCGCCAGACACTTCCTCCTCGGCGCCAAGTCTACCTCGCACCGATGGAATCTGGTGTGTGTGTTTCCTCGGCGCCGATTCTCATCGAGTCGCCTCGAGCCGGGTCCCCTAGTCCCTTGGGGCCGAGGAGAGGTCTTCGAACCCGTTCTGTTTCCTCTCGGTCTTCGAGGATGTCGGATTCTGATATAGACAGGGTGCTCCAAAGACTTTTCCAGTCCCCAGTCTTCCAAAATTTGTATCGGCTCCGACCCAGTTGGCTTCGGAGCCGATGGCCATGACCCATCCCATTGCTATTCCTCCTCCGACTGCTTCGGCTCCGTGAGCAGGTGCTCTTGGAGCCGGTGGAGATCTCAGGGTCGGCTCCGACCCTTACTCCAACCGGGCCCTCGGGTCCGAGTTTGGTACGTGGACTTCTTCGGCTGGGCCCGAGGGTGATGTTTCGGGACCGATGCTTTGTTCCGAGCCTCCCTCTCGGTGCTTGCTGCGGGACTTCCGTCTACTATCATGGCCCCGGAGACTGGACGCTCCCAGGATTCTGGAGGTCCGGCTTTCAGAGCCATGAGGAGTGCCTTGGCCAAATCCTCTTGCCATCTCTCCGGTTTTACCAGCACCTTCCCTGGGCGTGGAGACTGGGTCTTTGGTAGTTCCCCTGTCTGTGGCCAGCGGAGCCCCGAGGCCTGAGGTTACCCCAGTGGGTTCCCCTCTTCCTGAGGGTTTTCGAGTCATCTCCAGAGGAACCCCCAAGGAAGAGATCGTGCAAGAGGAAGCACGTGGACTCCGAGTCTATCACATCGGACACGGATATGGATGATGCAGAGGGGTCCCCTAAGTCGTCCTCTGATGATGTCTCCTTTGCAGACATCTTAGAGATCCTCAAACAACGAGGCGGCTGGATGTCCAAACCCCCCTCTGCGGACGAATCAGTGCTCCTCAAGGCCTTTGGGGCTCAGCCCTCCGCCTCCTGGGTGTCTCCGCCCTTCGACGAGCTTCTGGATTTAGTTTGTCGAAGGGCGTGGGAACACCCGGATACTGTGGAACCAGTCCCTTCTCGTCCAAACAAATTCTTATCTGCTCCCCCCGAGAAGGAGTTCCTTACTAAAGGCGTGGCTGTAGATGCCATGGTGGTGGCATCTGCTACACAGCAGGACGTGGCAGAGGCTTCAACGTCCATCCATCCTCCTAATAAGGAGTCTAGGAGTATGGATAGGCGGAAGCGCACCCTGACTTCAGCGGCCTTTACCTTAAGGTCTCTGAATTATTTGGCACATTTTACTAGGCTTCAGAGGGATCTGGTCAAGGAGTTGTCAGACTCCTCTCGGGTAACCTACCTGAGCAGCTAGCCCAGTCCGTTAGCTCTCAGTTGGCTATCCTGACGTCAATTGCTAACTCGTCCATGAGGCTCATATCCTATGCGGCCGAAGGGGCGGGTAGAGCGGCAGGCACAGGCGTGGCTCACGAGACAGGCCTGGCTCCGCTTGTGTCAGTTCGGAGGCCTTCAAGTCTTCCTTCGACGCCTCCCTTTGATGGGTCCCCATTGTTGGGGGCCAAGGTGAAAGACAGCCTTACCCGCTGTGAGCAAGAGGGAAAACGTTATCTGCCGTGGGGCCCGTTATTCCACTCCCTTCGGCCTTACCCCAAGGCCAAAGGAGGGAAAATGTGGTTCCGAAATCTCGCAAGTTTTTCTCCCAACAGCAGGAAGATTCCCGCCCAGAGGCAGAGGGCGGGAAATTTTTCAGGGAGACGCCGTCCCAGAGGCGGCAGAGGGCCCCGCAATTCTGGAGACCGCGAGTCCTTTCGTGGCTCTTCAGCCTCCCACACGACATGAGGGATTGCCCGGCTGTGCTGCTCGAGCCAGTCGGGTGTCGCTTTGCCAAGCACCTAAAAGCCTGGGAGTCAATCACTCAGGACAGATGGGTGCTTCGGATAATTGCCGGAGGTTACACCATCCCATTCAAATACTCACCCCTCCGTCCAAGAGAATCCCGGACCCACCACCCAGTCAAAGGGAAATAGCAGCCGCAGAAGCTTCAAAGCTGCTACAAAAGGAGTCATCCAACCGGTCCCCACAGACCAAATCGGATCAGGAAATTACTCCAGGTTCTTTTAGTGCCAAAAGACAGGGGACCTGAGACCAATATTAGATCTCAGCAGACTGAACCTATCCGTACGAAATCCAAATTCAATGGTCACGTTGCAATCCATTCTTCCGTTGTTGGAGAAGGATGTTTGGATGTGCTCCATAGACCTCAAGGACGCCTATTATCACATACCGATACATCAGGCGTCCAGGAGGTATCTGCGCTTCAGCCTGGGAGCCAGTCATTACCAATTTTGTGCTCTGCCCTTTGGTCTCACCACAGCCCCCAGGGTGTTCACCAAGTGTTTGGCAGTAGTGACGGCTCACCTGAGGAGCCTTGGATTCCAACTGTTTCCCTATCTCGACGACTGGCTCCTGACTGCCACCACCAGGCATCTACTTATGGACAACCTCAAAGCCACCGCCTCCTGGGTGTTTCCCTGGGGATTACATTCAATTGGTCAAAGTCTGTCTTGCTGCCCTCTCAGCGCATAAAATTTATAGGAGCAGAGATAGACTCAAGATTGATGCGTCTTTCTTCCGCCGACAGGATCCAACCTTACAGGGCCAAGTTCAAGCTCTGATCTCGAGATCCAAAGCCCCAGCCAGGATGGTCCTACAGGTTCTAGGCTCAATGTCTGCCACGGTACTTTTAGTTCCTCTAGCAAGGTTACACATGAGGATTCTTCAGTGGCTCTTATCAACTCAATGGTCCTTTCAAGATCTCCCCCTCAATCATCACATCATGATTACGGAAATATGCAAAAGGGACCTGCGCTGGTGGCTTCAGACATTCAACTTAGATCAGGGCAAACCCTTTGTTCTCCCCCCTCCAGCGGTTACCCTGACGACAGATGCCTCCCAGATAGGGTGGGGGGGGCATTGTCTGGGCAGGCTAGTTCAGGGCTCCTGGCTTCCGGACGAAGCTCTTCTCCACATCAACGTGTTGGAGATGAGGGCTGTACTTCTATCCCTACAGGCCTTACACAAGTTCCTTCCTCAGGGTATCATCGCCATCCACACAGACAACATGTCGGTGGTTTGGTATCTGAACAAACAAGGAGGGACCAGATCGTATCCCCTTTGCAGAGAGGCCATGAGAGTGTGGGAATGGGCTGTAGCTACCAACCGCTTCTTGGTAGCGACCCACATCCCGGGAAAGTCAAATGTATTGGCGGACAAATTAAGCAGGACAATTCTCTCTCCTCACGAATGGTCTCTAAACCGCACAGTAGCAGCCCAGGTTTTCAAGAAATGGGGGACGCCGTGCTGCGACCTATTTGCGACTCCACAAAACACCAAGTGCCAAAGGTTCTTCTCCTTGATTCCACATCAGGAAGTACCGCCATGGATGCTCTAGCTCAACCCTGGCCAACAGGGTTGGGTTATGCTTTCCGTCCAATCCCACTCCTTCCCAAAGTCATTCAAAAAGCTTCTCAGCTAAGGTCTTCAATGATTCTGATTGCCCCATACTGGCCTCGTCAGATATGGTTTCCTTACCTGAAAAAGCATGCGGTGGACGATCCGTGGACCTTAGACCTAATCCCGGATTTGCTAATCCATCAGTCGGGACATTGGCATCAGTCCCTTCAATCTCTGAAATTGACAGCTTGGCTCCTCCACTTCCGACCTTAGTCAGAAGCCACACACTAGACCCGGAAGTAGTTCACATTTTGTCTTCGGCCCATAAACCCACCACTAACAAATTGTACCTCAGTAAGTGGAAGAGGTTTGCTATCTGGGCTCAACTCAAGGGCTTAGACCCTATCACTGCTCCTGTCCCAGAGGTTTTGAAATTCTTAACATCCCTATTTAATCAGGGATCTTCTGTCTCAACTATTAAAGTTCAACTAGCTGCTATCTCTAAATTCCATGAATCCACGGATCCTCCTTTGATGAGCAGCAGGCTATGCAAAACATTCATTAAAGGTGCGAGTCTGTTAAGACCACCAGTATTTCATCCTGCACCTCCGTGGGATCTTGATTTAGTGCTTCGCGCATTAACATCTCCCCCCTTTGAACCGGCTGCTACTTGCGAATTAAAATATCTGTCATGGAAAACGGCATTTTTAGTGGCTATTACTTCAGCAAGAAGAGTCTCAGAGCTTCAAGCCCTGTCTATTAAACCACCATATCTCATTTTCCACAAAGATAGAGTATCTCTAAGGCCTAATCCATCCTTTGTCCCAAAGGTCTGCTCTAGTTTCTGTCTTCAACAATCTCTAGAACTACCAGTTTTCTTTCCAAAATTCTCTAATGAGGCAGAATACACTCTCCATAAATTGGATGTTCACAGGCAATTACGCTTCTATTTAGACAGGACCCAGCAACTTCGTAAGTCAGACCAGTTGTTTGTGTCCTTCTCAGATAATAAATTGGGCCAAACCATCACAAAAGCTACAATCTCAAAGTGGATCAGAGATTGCATAACTCAGGCCTATTCTTCTTCAAATAAGCAACTCGCATCATCTATCAAAGCTCATTCTACCAGAGCTATGGCTACTTCTATAGCTTTTCATTCCAAGCTCGCTATTTCGAAATTTGTGCTGCGGCTACTTGGTCCAACCCGCACACTTTCATTTCCCACTACAAATTGGATGTGGCATCTAAAGGACGAGCTTCATTTGGTTCCACGGTACTCAGGAGTGTTTTCCTGTGAGCCACCCAGGATTCAGGTGCTAGGGACGCTGTCCCATCATTCAGAATGTAGGCGAGATAGGATCACATAACATCTTTTAGTTATGTACTCACCATAACTTCAGATGTTTGGGATCCATCTCGCCACATTCCTGATACCCACCCTCCTTCCCCTGCCTTGCAGATCAGAAGAGATAGAACGGTTTTGAGCTCCACTGTTTTTATCTTGTTTCATCTGACGATGTTATATAAGCAGGGTATGCATGTGTGCATGTATGCGGACAAACTAGATCTGGGGGACTGTTGGTGGTGCATCCTGGGATATAGTAAGCTCAGCCAATAAGAGACTTCGCTCTTTGGCATAAGCGTGCCGAGTCGGAGCCGAGGGATCGGCTCCGAACCCATCATTCAGAATGTAGGCGAGATGGATCCCAAACATCTGAAGTTATGGTGAGTACATAACTAAAAGTTTAGTCTTACGAGATTCAAGACTACAGGAGGCTTGAAAGTAGCACAGAGTTTCATTCTCGGGTGAAAATACTGTGCCCAGTTCTTCTACATTACCTTGCATACTAGAATATTTTTATTTTGTATAGACTTTATAGATATCGTCTTCTTCTTTAAAAGCTTGTGCTAAAGTATTGCTAGCCATTTTGCATTGTCTTTCTTCCCTTACTACTACTGACAGTGTGAACTTTCCTTGAACAGTACCCTGCCTTTTTAATTCAGGTAGAGATAAACATTCTCTCATTTGGGGTATTGCTTTGCCTTACTGACCATAATGTGATAGTTTTCTGCCTGTCTGGGCTGCTGATTTGGGTGCATCTCTTCCTTGCCTGAAGGAACCTCAGATTCAAAACCCTCCACTCATTCAAGCCACTTATTCCACACATATCTGAAAAAATACTTCAGTTTAAGGTTACAGTTAGTGGTTTCTAGCTCCATGTCATGGCACTGCCTCTTTCATTTTGCTCAAATCTGTCTGCCCCTCCATTAATTTTACCCATGTAGCATCCTGTGAATGTCTGTCATATCCCATCTCTGGCCTAGTCCATAATTAACAATAGTTCCAGTTGTACCACACAGTGTTCATACTCCTTTCATTGTGTCAACTGTTTGTTCTTGGGGGTCTTCATCTGGAGCCTTTCCAGTTGTTTCATCTCCTCTTCTCTGTGGGGACTCCAGAACTGTATATAATTCTCTAGGTGTAGTCTCGTCATCAGCATATGAAACTAGGAATATAACCTCTTTAACTGGAGGTTATGCCCCTCTGAATAAAGCCAATCACCTACTTCTGCCTGATGACCTTGGACCGATTATTACTTCTAGTCCTTTTTTAGCTATTTTGTCTTCTAGTTTAGAATCTCAGATCTGTTATGTGTTATTTAGGTTAAATCCAAAATGTAGACCCTTGCATTTATTTGCAATGTTCATCTTCCTATTTTTTGCTCATATCTAGAAGACTTCCAGGTCTATTTGCAAGCTTTATCCCCATACAGGACTGTGGTCCTGATTTTTGTGTCATCTGCAAGTAGATGCACTCTGCTAGCAATACTGCTAATGTATCTGAGATTAATATGTTGAGTTGCGCAAGCCACAGCACTGACCCTTTTAACGCTTCACTTGCACACAACAGCCTTCCCTTTGCCCCTGCCATCTTTCCCCTAACCATCACTATCTGCATTTTTTTCCTTGGTGCTGCTCTACCCCTGCAGTTTTCAACTTGTTGAGTAATCTTTGATTGGGTAGCAAGTCATAGTTCTTGCTCAAGTCTAGATACTCCATATCTGCCAACACTCCCTCATCCAATTCTGCTGTTGCCAAGTCAAAAGAACACTGATTTGACTAGCAACTCCTTGGCAGTGAAGCCATACTGACTTGGGTCCTGGAGCTGGTCAGCATTTAGAAACTGTATTAAGACAAAGAGGCTTGAGGTGCATCTTTCGCCTTCCTGACACCAATATCTGTCTGGCTGGCCTGTAAGTTACTCTTATTTTCCATGCATCCCCCCCTTACTATCCAGAGATCTCTTAGATATTTAATTTGAGTAGTTCTGCCATGGTACTTCCAAGTTTTTTGTTTTTTTTTTTGTACTGTTTGGTCTGAGCACTGTGCCTTGTCCTCCTTTATGATGACCAATTCCTTTTCTACCCTGTCCTAATTATTTGGCTCATCTGTCCATAAGGTTTACCCATTATTCTTTCCCTTCTCTAGATACAGAGACAAAGAAATATTTCTGAAATGTTTTCATCCCTAACTTTCATTCTTTCCCTGGTCACCCACCTTTAGGTTAACATGCCCCCAACCCATACCCCAGTCCTATTCTGCCTAGATCCTCTGTTACTGAGGAATATACCCTTGGCCAGGAAATGTATTTAAAAGAGAGAAAAAAAAAAGAAAACAAAGCTTAACCATCTTGCAAAGCTGTAACTTCTAGTACAAGCTGTAGCAACTGCTCTAAACTTAAACTAGCAGTAATTTAATGCAGATAGTGATATTTCATTAAACTCTGGTTGTACCACATGCTCAAAATTCAAGTGAATATCTTCCTCTAATCTGACTAAAGTATAACTACTAGACATTAACAAAATAAACTTTTACAAATAAAACAGTCTACATTACTATTTCTTACCTTGTCAGAGGTTGAATCTCACAGCTCACAGATGGTGTGTTTTTTTCTTTTTTAAAGCAAAAACTCTGGTAGGTAAGTGCAGCCCACTCTGTTCCACCCTCATTGTACTTTGGCTTCACTTCACTCCCCTACCCTAACCCATTTCTCACCCATCCCCACTACATGTACTTTTATACTGACCTCAGCTCCACCCTGCCTCATCTAGCTACCCAATCACCATTCTCCTTAAATGCCAATTATCTCCATAATTTTGCTATAAAAAGCTACATTATCTTTAACATCCTAATTGGTTATCCCGCATTACAAGTCTTAGTCTTTCATTGAATATGTCTGTATTCTTTCCGTAAACAGATCTGTAATCACCTCAGTTAGCGAACAGTCTAAAAGTACCAAACTAACCTCCCTCTGCCTAATACTGTACAATAAACACTACCAACACTTTACTAATCAATAATGATTCTACCTGGTCTTACTGTAGATACTCTTCTAGCCTCACCTTCTTTAACTGTTACCAAAATCTCACAATTACAAATATTATGTCACCAACTTAGTTCCTAGACTTCAACCCGAACATTCCTGTAAACACCCCAAGAATAGTAGCTAGTCTCTTCCCGGATTCTCCTTATCTCTATTACAAAACCAAACTACTCAGTACACCTCCAAAACAACCAAAAATCATACTCCTTAGCAAATCACCCACAAACAGTTATGTACCATTGCTATATAATATCAGTGTAATCCTTGTTGATGGAGATATTCATCCTAATCCCAGACCTGACAACCACCACTCAGATAAATATAACAGAAAAATATCATACCATCCAAAACATACACCACCCCCACTGCTCATTAACTTTCTTTGCTATACATGCCATAAGCATAAGAAACAAAATTACTGAGCTAAATGCTTGGATTTTCTGCTACAGACCCAGTATCTGGCTATAATTGAAACATGGCCAAAGCTTATCAGTGATACTGAAATCCTACCCGTCTGGCTGTAATATAAGATGAACTGACTACAGTAATAGGAAAAGTGGTGGTGTCACATTAGTGTTCCAAAATCACTACAATCTAACTGGATATAATGCTCTTATAGCACAATTGAACAAAACTGAACTTCTTATTAGACTCCCAAAATTAAACAAACAAAAGCAAGTATGTATAATCACATTGTATGTTCCCCCAGGTGACTTTTATCAACCTATTAGAAGAAATTCTGTACTGAACCTCAAGTAATATCCCTTATGAAACAGTAAAACTAGGAGATGTAAATATAAACTGGCTTGAACTTGCATCTACTACCCCAACGTCTAGTATCAACTTATTTGACTTTGAACAACTCCAAACCATTTTACTAAAAATTCAAGTTATTTAGTGGTCTGGATTCCTGTATGTTATGATCCCATTAAATTTTGTGAATCCATGTACCTTACCTAATTCTCTCAATGACCACTTCCCACCCTATACTAAACAATATACAAAAATATGCCTAAACAACAATCAGTAAAAGCCATACGTAATCTAAGTAAGTTTAACCCAGACACATTCAATACATTGCTCTCATCATTCAGCTGAAACATACTAAACTACATCCCTTTAGACAAACCAGTAATGACATTTAACTCTATTCCTCAACATTTGTAATAGTAATAAAATAGCACCCCCAAGAAACAAGAGAAAGTAAATGATGCACCCTGGTTAACGAAGGCTACTAGAAAATTGATGCAGAACATAGACAAAGCCTGAGAAAGTGCAAAAAAAACCAAAACCTCTTAAAACTGCCAGCAATATAAAATACCACGCAACCAGACAAAAAGAAAAAAAAAAAAAACAAATAACATTCGACAAAAAATGTACTATAATAATTTACAGAAGATCCTAAAAAAATTCTGGTCGGTGATCAACAAAATAGCGCAACCTGGGCAAAGACATAATCCCAGCCCATCTCCAAACTGTACAGCAGTGGATTGCAACACAATTTAATAACTATTTTATAGGTGGTATAGCATCTGTTACAAACTTCCTTATCCCCACTTCTAGAATCACAGTACCAAAGACTTACCTCCTCTCCTCTCTTCTATGGTGCTCCCATTCTCACAAATCTCAAAAATCAAATATTCAGAAACTGGAACAATGTTATAATAAAACTGCCAAATTTGCTACTAGTGCTCAATACCACATTCATCAGTGTACTACATTAAAATACCTTAAACGGCTAGAACTACACAACTACCTTAAATTAAATCACTGCATATAAGATCACTGCTATTGTGACACGTACTGCTCTAAACGCACCAAAAGCAACTTATCTGTAGACCAAATAAATCAACAGGACATACCCTTTACTCCAGAGTACCCTGTCAGAAATATTGGGGGAACAAATGGCTGAACCTAAGCAAATACACATGATCTGAATTGTTTAGAGATAGTAAGGCCTATTAAGTTTAATTCTGTTGGCTGCCAAAAAGCAATTACTAGAAAATGGAAATCAAAATCTAAACCAACAGTATTTGAAGTATTAAATATTATAAAAGAGATAAAAGAACCAGAAGAGGGCTCTTTAGAAAAGAAAAGGAGCAAATTACATGGAAATAAATGGAACTTGTAGGAACAGTACATGCAGATTAATGTTCAGGAGGAGTGAGTTTTAAGGAATGGCAGGAATTGAGCAGTTTATGTAATGTACTGAGTGTCAGTTGTTATAAAGAAAGAAATTATGTAATGTATAATATATGTAAATTAAAAAGGATGTAAATAGTTTTTCTTTTCTATTAATGTATGTGTACCTATGTCTTGAGTGATTATTTTTATACACCTTTATTAAATTTACATCCCTACTCCATTCCAGTCTGTACTGAGTAAACTAGATATAGTAGAAACTTGGCTAAAACTACATATGCAAGAGTTTGAGATCACCCCAGATGAGTACCTTATTTATTTTTCAAAGGATCACAGTCATAAAGGGACAGGTAGTGTTGCCCTTCCTGTCAACTGTACCAAACACAAGTGCCCTCATCTGCTACCTTTGACTCCCTACCTGTAGACATTACTTTTTTTGCTGTATTGAAATTTATCTTTAGATGCATCTGTATTCCTCCCACATTCTAGCCTGGCTAACCACCAGCACATAGCCTGAGTTAGTACTGCTAGGTTACTTAAAATGATTTGCAGCTAGCAGGTAATGAAAGCTGACACCCCAAACCCAACTGTATGTGTGTGCGTGGGTGTGTGTGTACTGCAGACTGGATACTGTATAGCGGCCTGGAAGTGTTACCTTTACCAGCATCCACTGACTCATTTTGTGACCACTTATACCTTCTGAAGCAATACCCATAGACCTTTTCTACACTACTACATTAGATGCTGTGATGTACGCAAAGTTAACAAGAGCATATTCATGGTAACATTAATTAAGAACACCAGCTAACATCGACTATAGACCAGACTGTGCATTTCTTCAGTGTAGCTTTTATAAATGTAGTGGACTCCACGCCCCCTACCCACCCACACAAACAGAATTAAAACAAATTCAGTACCCTGGGTAATATTAGAAATATGTTTCCTAATAGCCATCCATGACTAGATATAGAAGGTTTTTAAATCCACCAAAACCCGTATTATAAAAACTTGTACAAAGAACTGTAGAACTCAACAAAAAAAATGAGTACAAAATAAATAAAAATCACAGACAAAATGAAAATAAAAACTGCCTTCAAAATTCACACTAAACACCCTGCTAAAACTCTTTGGTCTTAAAATCCTATTCTCCAAAAAAGCCTCAGTTTAATGTTACCACTAAATTCTGTATCATTTCAGTAATAACTAGCTCATCCCTTCACAAAAAACATTGTAGCCAAACATACCATCAATCACAAGCCATCTGCCAGAGTCTTACTGTCATATCTGTTGACACAAGAACCCATCCCTTCCTTGCAGACGCACACAGCTCAAAAACTAAAATCCACCTCAGCATCCTTTGACAGTATCCCTCTTTCCTACATAAAACTTGCTGTCACAGCCTTAGCCTCATAAGCAGATCACTAAAAGAAAAGTGTTCTCTTCACCTCAAAATCCACCACCATCAGTTCTAACCACAAAAGAGGGAGGCGGAGAGACATACCACAGTTTCTCTATCAATGTAGACCTATAACCTTATTTCCCCCACTCTTCAGAATTCTTGACAACTGTACACTAACAGGTTCTATGACAACTAGCATCCAACATGCTTCCCTCTGATAAGCATAGATTTGGGCCCTTCCACGGCACTGATACAGCTGCATTAGCCTACTCCAACCAAATTAGAGAAAAACTAAACAGGGAATTTGTCAGGTAAGACTTTCTAGACTTACCAAACGTTTTTGGCTTGGTTAACCACAATACTCTAATTGAACACATGTCTGACTTCAGCCTAACATCTGCATTTGTAAATTGGCTTCCAGGCTACATATCCAGCACAAGTCAGGCAGTTAGATGGGATACACCCCATCTACCTCATAAGAATCTAATTGATCATCCCCCAGTGGTCAGTGTTAGGCCCCCTATTGTTTACAGTTATTTAGTACAGTGACAAGTGTATATGATTCCTCCACTACCATCCAATATGCTGATGACACTGTTGGTTTCCATGCAGTGAAACATGGCTAAAAGTCATTCTGAACTGCTTTCAGCAGCATACTGTGACTGTCACTATCAAACATTAAATTGAATTCCTAATGCAAGACCAAAAAATCCACAAACCAACTTAGCAAAAAAATCGAAAAGAAAGCTGTTCCAGGCTAGTATCACAGAGTTTAATCACTTTCCCTTCTGTAGAAGTTCCTTTAATTATGGAATTAAAGTGCCATAAAAACATGTATACATAAGAAACGTTTACAAACACTTTTTTAAAGTAGTTTCATATATATATATTTAATATACTTTATATAATAATTTGATTACTGGTAATGAAATATGTAAGTTTTATATTCACAGCACAACTTGATTCTAAAATTAAACGTTTCTTATGGGTGTGTGTGTGTGTCATATGTATTTGTGTGTATATGTGTATGTGTATATATGTATATATTTATATGTATATATATATATATATATATATATATATATATATATAGTGTATTTATATTTCATATTTATATTTATTAAAACAAGTCTTTTACTGCAATGATTTAAAATGGTACTGTAATTTTAAGAGTACTATTCATACTGCTGATTGATTAATTATACATGCATTATGATGTCACTGTTATGTAACAGGAAGTGTTTTAAAGCACAGGAAGATGCTGCATCGTTCAGTTCTGAAGACGTTTCCGATGTTATAGAATGAAAGCACTTAACTTGTTGATTGAAGTCTGTGACACTAGCCTGTGCCAGCCTTCTTTTGAATTCCTAAAACAAAATGTGTTTTTCTATGTATAAGTAAAGCCAGCAAATAGTAAGTAAACATAATTATACTTGGCAAAAACCAAACACAAATTGAAATTATCACCTCTTTCAGTTTACTAGTTGTTCCACTTAATCTCTAACAGTTTATCTCCACAATTATTAAAAAAACTATAACCTGTGCTGCGTCCATAATGCAAAAAGAAAGAAATTCTCACCCCACAGCTTCTTTTTGAGTAGCCTACCCTTTTGCTTATCTTTATTTGACTAACCTTCCAAACTACCATTCAGTAAATCTAAAACAGGCATACTGCAAACTTGCTTGTTTCAGATGGGGCCAAACTCAAAAGAATTCACTACTGCAACTTGCTGAATTCAGTCGAATGGATGAGGTATGTCACCAAGCTATCTTTGAGAACATGTAATTAGCTATTTCTGTCTTCCGCCTTCTAACTAATGTCCCCCCCACAGTCACCTATTTGCTGATGCATACTAAATCATTTGTTAAAAGCATCAAACACATTTCTCACAGCTCCCCTCTCTTTTACGCAGTTAATTTTGGAGAATGTCACTTCTCTAATACTGTTTTTAAATTATGGAATAACCTCCCTGCCCAGCTAAGGACCAGCAGTAAGTGAGACACATTCAAATCCCATCTCCAAAGATCTCTGTCTTCAAGCTGGCAATAAATGCATGTATGTTGCTTGATAACCAAAGTGTCTTTTTTTCTAAATCAAACTGTAGCATCCTCTGTCATTGTTGCTATTTTTATTATATTCTTGTATCTCAGAGACTTCCTCTGAACTTTGTAAATATGCAAATTTACAATGTAACCTGCACTATTTCTTACTGCTACCTCATAAATGTTTGTTTTCTTACTATGTATTTGTACCAGCTTTGAATCTACAATGTAAACACTCTTTCTCTGTGTATTGGCTGTGTTGCAATACTTTTACTACCTGTACACTGGAGCTGGACTTCACTGAAAGTAAGTTTTTACACAGCCCTTCCATCCTGGTGTATGAAATTAGTAACAAAATAAATAAAATATGTTCAATCTTGTGCAGATCTCCAAAGTTTGCAAGATGTGTCTACAATGGCGGTTGTGTCTTCTCAACATAACAGAGGCTGTCCCTTTCAGTTGCCTTCTCCTTTTGCAGCAGTTGCCACAAGAGCATTAACCCTGGTGTTGGTGGTGGGTACTACATCAGGCAGACTGTCCAAAGTATCTGGACCTTTTCTAAGGTAACTTTACATGTCAGCATAGTGGAGATCCTTCTAATCCTTCATTCCTGTCAAGACTTCTGTGATTGCCACCAGGTACAGCAAAAATCACAGTGGCTTGGTACATCAAGCAAGTAGGGGGGAACATGTTAATGTCCCCTATGTCAAGAAGCTTAATGAGAGTATGAGAATAGGTAATACTAATTTTCTAGTAGCCAGTAACATGCCAGGGGAATTCTGCTTTTAGTAAATAATGTCAGCCTTTGTCTGCTGATGCATCACAAGTGGTCCCTCTGCCCCCTGGTGGATTAGAAATTTGTTTAGACAGTGGGGACGGCCTTGCTGAGATATTTTTGATTCCCATCAAACTCTATATGCAGTAGCTTCATCTCCCTTATTCCTGTACTAGGGGATATCCCAGGAATGATCTGGTCCAGAAATGGCTCCCTGTATTCCTTTGTCTTTTTTCCCGGTTTCTTCAGATAAGGCTCATTTAGAAAGCCAAATGTCACAAGTCCATTTTCATTTTCATAGCTCCATATTGGCCTCAACAAATATGGATTTTCCTTCCTCTGCCTCACTTTCTGGAGAAGCCACTACCATTGCATCCATACAGGACACTCCTGACTCAGTTGTCAGGCATGTCACAGCTTGGTATCCATTTCCTACAGTAACTACCTACTTTCTCCACTTCCATTAGTAGCAGCCAGCAAGCCATGTCTTTCTTCCAGAGTAATTCATATATTCTTCTTAGAAGCCTAGTATGTGCAAGACTTACAAGAGCAGGTGAATGCAGTTCCCTATTTAGGTCATTGCAAAAGAATGAACCATGATTTTGGATGCAGATCCTTAATGAGAATAACAATAACCATACATAATATTATATTCATAAAGTATCAGAAAGTATTCTAAGAACTAAGCCAACACAGGAACGGAGAAAGGAGATTCTACCATTAGGGATGACTGTAATTAGGGGTACAGACAATAGGCACGAGGGGGCTGGGACTTAAATAGGAAGAGGCCAAAAATGTATTTGGACTGCAGTCTAGAGATTGCCTTCCCTATCAAGAACTGATATCAGAGTGTAGGCAAAGAGAAAGAAATAGGGGGATTCTAAGTGAAAGAACAGCACTGGTAAAATTTTTAGTAGAGTCTCGAACATAAGCTACTGTTAAAAAATGAATAATTGGTAGAGCATATAAAATATTGTATGATAGCTGTAAGAATCAATCAGAGGAGGTTAGAAAGGATTGGGAAGAGAGATTGGATAAGCAATTCACAAAGAAGCAATGGGGGATATATGTACGTCTCTCAAATATGCAACAAACTAGAAGATTTAGGATTTTTGCTTGGAAGTGTCTACATAGTTAATTTTGTACCTCAAGCAGACTACAAATAATTTTTCCTCCGTTAGATGGCAAATGGAGATGTGATGGGGAAGAAAGATGTAATTGAGAACATGTTTTCTGGGATTGTAATGAATTGGCAGACTTTAAAAATTCCCTGCATACTGCTCTATCAGAAATACTGGGTGAGCAAATTGGTATAACTAAGGAAATTATTTTTTGAGCTATGGTAACAGAATCAGAATTGCCAAGATATATTAAGGCCTTGCAGAGTCTAATTGTGGTGACTGCCAAAAAAGCAATTACTAGAAAATGGAAATCAAAGTCTAAACCAACTTCACTAAAAGTAGTGAATATAGTTGTTGTTGTGTCTTTCGGCTTTTCCCGGTTAGGGGTCGCCACAGCGGAACTCCGGTCCGCTAATGATTGGTAGTTGATTTTTACGTGCCAAGTTACCAGCTCTGACGCACAACCTTCAACGAAGGTACGCCCATTCACGCATGTCTCCACGCAGAAGATGCTCTAGCTGAGAATCAAACCGGACAGCATCTTACTATGAGGCGACAACACTACCGCAGCACCACCACCGTGGGTTGTAAAACAACTGGAAATGGGATCTTTAGAAAAGGGTAGGAGCAAATTACATAGAAAAAATGGGAACTGTGGGAATAATACATGCAGAGGAGGAATGAGGTTTAAAAGAAGACAGGATCTGAATGAGCTATGTAATGTTTAACTGATAGTGAATGGGTAGATTATAAGTGCTCTATAATGTTTGCAACTAAAATTATGCCATTATGGTTTGTTTTCATTTATATAAATGTATGATGATGTAATAAAGATATTTCTTGCTAAAAATAAAAGTCTAGGGCAGATTATCGATTCAGAACTTATTTATTCCTCTGTCACGGATACTTGATAGTCAGCAGGTTAGGAAACAGAAAACATAATTGTAGTAGTAGATTTTCATTAAAGTCTTAACTTTTGATCATTAGCCTCTTTGAAGGTCTGCAGGGCCTTCCCCTAGGGAACATTCTTGCTGAGACCACCCTTCAGAGATGTGATTGTGTTTTAGGAGGTACATTTTTGTGGTCGAGAAGCACACTAAGTGTCCCTTCTGAAACTGAAACTTCTGCAGGTTTGTAGTAACCTGTCATGGAAGATTCTGTTTATAATAGCTGTCAACTCTGTCAGAAGAATTCCTGAAGTTCAGGCTTTGTTAGTCAAACTTCTGTACTAGTTTTTCCACAGAGGTAGTCACTTCGGCATTAATCTTTCCTTGTTCAGAAGCAGTCCATGGACCATAATAACCATGTCTATGCCCACCACAAAAGCCTACTCAGAATCCAAGAAAGCAAAACATGTCCACCACAAAAAGTCTACTCAAAATACAAGGAGCAAAACATATCCACCATCACTAGCACATGCAGCACTCATTCTCTTTCTCCTTTCACAGCCCCCTACCAAAGCTAGCTCCTAAGCTTATTGTCACTGTCTAAGATAAATACTCTAAAGAAAAAGGCTCCTTAACTAATGCAGCCCACTAAACTCTCTTATGGCCTTTTCACAGTGACCTCAAGTCTTCATCTGACTTGCCATAAGTTGCTGCGAAGTGTAACCTTAGAAGTTATATCAATTGCCGTGTGTTTTTCCTCAGTACTTCAGTCACAGGGATTTTCTTCTCTATTTTATCAATATACACCGTGAGTTAAGGTCCCATTTTGAGAGGTCCAAATCTGTTTGCAAAAATATCAAAGTGTTTGGTGCTTTCTTAAGTAATGAAAATCTGGTAGAAAGTTTTAAGTCACTTAAGAAGGATGATTCAATGACTGTTTCGAGTTTTGCTATACTAAGTATAAAGAGCCTCTTATGTCTATCCCAAAGGCTCATTTTACCAGTGTAGTTTTGACATCTATGCCATTTTTTTTTCATAAACTGCTGCTCTACATGACAGTTTAGCAGCAGTTAATTGGTCTTCTCTCAACACATTAGCAAGGCATTATAAGCTGGTTATGAAGTCCTGCTCTTGGTCTTTCTTTGTGGCCATAATTGCAAGTGGGTACATTCCGATAAAGGAAGTCACCCAGTAGGATTAGTTTTGTTGTTTTTTTTTACTGAGGATGGGTCTACTCGTACCAGTCATGAAAGTTTATGTATTTACATAATGATGGCTCTGTCTGTGAATGTCTTTTCATAGTAACATATCATACCCACCTCTGCCATGTTGGTGTCAAGTAATAGTTTTCTAGAAAATTATGCTTCAGATGGCTTATCTCAGCTTTAGAGAGGTTAGGTGCAGCATACATTATGGGATAGGAGAAATACTGTGGAAGCCTATAATTGTTTTACCTGCTTAGTAATCGGAATGCCTTCTGTCATTACTCCTACAGTTATGGAGAATAGACCCACTTTACCAGGTTTGCTGTTAGGGTAAGTACTTAACTTTAGTTTACCTACATAATAGCAACTTTCATCCTCTGTCTTTGTTAAAAATGTATATACCTGAAAGGAGCCAAGGTATTGGGAGCAAATAAGTAGAGAGGGAAAGGTAGTAGAATGGGAAGATGCCACAAACTTATTTGGACTGCAGGTTAGAGATTGTCTTCCATATCAAGAATTGATGTCTGAGTATAGGCAAAGAGAAGGAAATAGGGGGGTCCTAAACGAAAGACCAGCACTAGTAGAGTTCTTAGTAGAACAGAAGTGATTGTTAAGAAAGGAATAATTAGTAGAGCATAAGAAGCAATCAGAAGAGGTTAGGAAGAATTGGGAATATAGATTGGATAAGCAATTCACAAAGAAACAATGGAAGGATATATGTACATCTCCCAAGTATGCAGCAAAGTCTAGAAGATTTAGGGTCTTTGCCTGGAAGTGGCTGCATATACCCGAACAGGCTCCAAATAAACTTTCCTCTTGTAAACAGCAAATGTTGGAGATGTGATGGGGAAGAAAAAGATAACTGGGAACGTGTAATGAGTTGGCTGACTTTAAAGATTTTCTGCAGACTGCTCTGTCTGAGATGCTGGGTGAGCAAACTGGAGTGACTAGGGAAACTATTTTTTGAGCTATGATACTGAGTTCAAATTGCCTAGACATGGTAAGGTCCTGCTGAGTCTATTTATGATGGCTGCCAAAAAAGTAATAACTAAAAAATGCAAATGAAAGTCTAAACCAGCATTACTAGAAGTAACAAAGATAGTAACAGATAAAACAACTGGATCTAGGCTCTTTAGAAAAGGGTAGGAGTAAATTTCACAGGAAAAAAATGGGAAATGTGAGGCCACTACATGCAGAGGAGGAACAATGTTTAAAAGAAGGCAGGATCTGAATGAGTTATGTAATGGCTGACTTACAATGACTGGATATATTAAAAGTGATGTATAATGTTTTCAGCTACAGTTACGTTGGCACAGTTTGTAAGGTAGAGTGTTTGCAACTGACATTGTGCTGCTGTGATTTATTTTCATTTATGCTGATGTAAGATTGTCTGCATTACACATGAACATTTAATAAAGATGTTTCTTGTAAAAAAAATACATGCAAAGGAGGAACAAGGTTTAAAAGAAGGTAAGATTTGAATGACCTATGTTGTGTTTGATTGACAATGACTGGATATATTATAAGTGATGTATAATGTTTGCAGCCACAGTTGTCAGCATGTTTTGTAATGTATGTTTGTGTTTGCAACTGAAATTGTGTCGATGGTTTGTTTTCATTTATATAAATGTAAGATCGCCTATGTTATATGTGTTAATTTAATAAAGATGTTTCTTGTTTAAAAAATAAAATATATATACCTGAAGACCATTTGTTATCTGTATATATTTATATTTAACCCAGTTGGGTGAGGCCCATTGTCATGAGAAAACCCTTGCATGAAATGTTACCAGATAAGGTGACATGGTGCAAATGCTGAGAAGAATAAGTCAATGAATGGACCTACGAGTATAAATATGCATAACCAATAAGTGGATTAAAAAATTTTAAGTACAGATATTCGGGGAATAATGCAAAATGAAATAAACCCATGTCAGTACTAAAACATTACATTTACGAAAAGAAATAAAGTAGACCATATGTACAAGGTATATAAATAGAGTAAACAGAAGCAGGTGTAGTGATGCATCTAAATGTCGAAGTAAGATTTCATGCAGTGCATGTGTGGCTGTAATGTTTGTAGGGGAGGAGATTCTTACTAGAAGCTGAAGACATTTGTATTAAGATCACAGGTGAAATGATAAGGTGGTGAAAAAGAGACAAAAAGACTTACCCTGAGATAAGCAGGTTGTTTATTTGGCTGGAGAAGAATAGGTTAATATCTTGTTGTAGGAAGCAAGAAGGGTGCCTAGATGACTGAAACTGTAAGAAGTAAGGATGTATTAATGGGTCTGTATCAGTTCGTCGAAGTCTAATTACAGTAAATGGCTCTTCATCGAACCAAAGTCATCAAATGACCATTCCTTGAATGTTCACATCAGCGACTATTTTTCCCAGGGAAGGAAATTACTTCACCAACAGACCAACCAACACACACACCACAGTACATCAAATCCCCCCCCCCCCCCCACTTATATATAGCAACTCCAAGATCGCGCTGCAGTAGGGAAAAGGGCAAATTTCCGTATGTTGGCCAAGTCCCTCCAACGTAGGGAGAACTGTCATACAACTGAGCCATTCTCATTTTAAAGTATGCCTCAGTTAGTGCTCACCAATCAAAAAGTTATGTCAATAAAGCAATTAATAATTTACCTTTAAAGCAACCTTATACATAAAATCTTATGTCTGTTCCTTGGACAGATTTATAAACCAGTAAATGTAAAGCCACCTACACAAAAAAAATTCTAATGAAACAAAAATTATTGATTTTTAGCTGATCAGCCACATCTTTGACTCCGTTTTATGCTTCTGCATGGGCCAGGTTGTCTTGTAGTTAAGTGATATTTTCTGGATTATATGCAGATGTCATAAAGAAGGGCTAAAAGGCGTATTGTGCTGCTCATACACCACATGAAGAATAAAGGTATGGCTGGTTAGTACATCTGTGTATACTGCATTTGTCCCACAGTGGTTGCACTTGCCAAGTTCCTTTGTGGAATGTCTTCTATCAGGATGTGACAATATAGTCTTGGGAACTGTCTAGGTGCTGCGCAGACGCATTATTTATTGTCATCCGTACATTGCAAATGATCTGACAGTGCAAATAATAATAGCCTTTCCTGTTGACGAACCTCAGACTGTGGGCCATGTAGTGACCTTTATTGCTGCCTTTGTAGCATAGGTGTATACAGTCTGTGGTGTCCACCACCTCTGGGAAGGGAGCATTGTCATAAAAGCACTGTCCTCTGCTGTGGTGAGAAACCAAATATGCTCATCCATGTGTAGAAGTATAGCTTAAAGGAACTTGTTTAGTATTCTTGAGGCAAATATGTTGTACCAAGGATAGTAAGCACTATTCATACTTTAGTCTCCATATGGCTAGGAAGACCATACATTCCTTTAGATTATGCATATGGACAGAATATGTCTGTGAAGCTCAGTATAGTGGTTCTTTTGTCTGTAAAAATCCCATTATGCCCATCTCAGTAAAATTATGACAGCAGTTGTGTATAATGTTTTTGTTGCCGCTACTTCCTATGTAACCAGATGGTAGCTGGACAAGGTTATTATCAGTAAAATCTGTTCTGCAGTGGCTGATGAATTCCTAAGCATTATCAGTACCCGCAACTCCAGTATTTTTGAATTTTTTTTTTCACTTATTTGGAGTCTTGCAATATGGTGTGCAAGATCATCTTCAAAAAACAAAAACAAAAAATCATGATCATGTTTTACTGGTGTACATTTGCATATAATTACAGCTTCCTTTGCCTGTGTGCTTTAATTTGCATTTAAGTTTGCAGTCGTTTTTGTGCAGTTTTAACTTGCTGCATCCATGATATAAATCGCCACCCTAACTTGTGTGACTGCCTAGATAATAGGCAGCCTATTTTCTGAGGATTTAATAGGAAATATTGAAGGAGGCAAATAAACCTGCTACTAAAGTTATACATTAGTGCATGGAAGAGATTTTTTAGCTGGTGCCACGTTGAGAACCAAGAACCTTTTGAGGCCAGCATTTATCTGGTTCTAAAAATTTTTATGTGAGTTGTTATCCTCTGGCCTTTCTTATTCCAAGAGTCATCTTTCAGCCATTTCATCATGTCTTTAAATGGGTACCTTTCTTTCAGTGCACTCTCATGTCAAGCTATTTTTGAAAGGGGTTCTGCATACCCTTCCACCAAGAAAACAGGTGGATCCTATTTGGGATCATAATTTTATTTTGGAAAAATTAACACTTGCTCCATTTGAACCAGCTCATCAGTCTGATTTGAGATTTTTAACATGGAGAACAGTGTTACTGATTGCTCTGACTTCTGCAAGAAGAGTGTCAGAGTTGCAAGCTCTTATGATGGGTCAACCTTTTCTCATTTCCTGCAAAGGCAGGGGGGGGGGTTTCCTTGGGCATAAATCAAGAGTGCACTTACAAAATGGTATCCAGATTCACCTTTAGCCAAGCTGTCCATCTCCCTGTCTTCTTTCCCAAACTAAAAGTGAAGGAGTAAGGATTCATACTCTTGATGACCACAGACAACTTGGATACCACCTTTAAGAGCTAAAACCTTCAGAAATTCTGATCAGTTGTTCCTTATCTTGTCTTTTTAAGAAATGAGTAGCCAGTGTCAAAGCAGGCTGTTTCTAAGTGGTAGTCCCATGCAATTTCTTTTAGTTTATTCCCACCATAGCAAGTCAATTCCAGCAGGTTCAAGGCGTATTCTACTAGAGCCTTTGCTTCCTCAGTGGGTTTTTGGAAAGGGTTGGACTCTAAAGGTATTCTAGAGTTAGCAACTTGGTTTCTCCTCTACATACCTCTACAAAGCACTACAAACTAGACTCTTTTTCCAGGTCTAGAACAGACTTTGGTAGGACCATTTTATACGGGCTTCTGGACTATCGACCATCCTTCTCCCAAACTTTCTAAGATTTGTATTCTACGCATATAACTTAAACTGTTGCAAGAGTGATATAATGATGAACACAGTACAGTTGTATAAGTAAACTTTCCATAACAGCAGATGTTCGGCTTGATAACTGCTGCACTAAGCTCTCTGTCCGTCTTCCTCATTTGTTTTGTATTACTTTCTGTGCTAGGGTGAGGACATTGATTCTGTATACCGAAAATTACCCTTTTCAGGGCTCTAGCCTCCTTTCTTCAGTTTGCATGAAAGCTCTGAAGGGCTTGTTACCCAGTCCTCTATTTTCCTCCATGTTGTGCTCAAGCTTCCAGTGCTCTGTGTGAATGGACGGTACCCTAATTAATAGTTAAAATTATCTAGGAGGAGAAGAAGGCAAGAGATAAGTGGGATAAGATGATTCTCCCGATAGAACAAGGTGGTTTATGAGTACCTGATTCAAAGAAATATTTTAGAGCTATGCAAGTAAGGCTCGTATACCTAGCACAAGTAGAAGGTTATAAGTCAGAGCAGAAAGAGATGGTGATGAAATGAGGGCTGGGAGAAACAAGAGAGTAGGATTTTGGATGCAGGTCCTTAAGGGGGAATAACTTCAAAAATACAGAATACATTATTTATTAAGTAACAGAATATTCTGATAATTAAGCCAGTGGAGAAGGGAGATTTTACCAATAGGGATGGCTGTACATGAGATGTAGAATGTAGGTAAGGGGGGCTACAATAAACTGGAGAAAATTGGCAAAGGGGCAAAATTTTGGGGAGTAAGTAACTAGAGAGTGAACAGCAGTGGAGTGAAATGACGCTAAATAGAAGCAGACTCAATACCAGCAGGCTATACAGCTTATGCTGTTGTAAATAGGGAACATCTTTCTGATCACAAAATTGGTATCTTGAAGTATCCTTATTAAGTCTGATTTTATACAGGGTCTACAGACTTTAATTCTTATACCAGTGCTGTAAAAAAAAGTTTGATGTGCAACAATTCAGGTTTTAAATCCCACCATTCACTGATACTAGATAATATACAGAAGACAGTTGGCCTTAATGATATAAAGTAAATGTACACTGCATGCACTGGCACACCCAAATGGGTTATACACTGTACAGTTACAGGCCCAGACCTATAATTACTGGCTTACCAGGATTTCCCCTCCAAATACCTTCCAGTGTGACCTTACCAATACTAATTAAAATTTGACCAGAATGTTTTCTGCATGTGCGCGTGCACATGCACACACAGAGCTTTTTTCAGAAAGGAGGATACTTGGTAACTCTCCAGCATTACCTTCATTCTCGTGTTTTAAGGTGTCATAGCCAGCAGTTAATCAGAAAGAGCACACCTTGTTTACCTATAAAGTAAGCCATTCTTTAAATATTCATATGGTAGCAATTAGCTGTTCGTTGAGCATATACCACACAGCTGAAAGTACAAGTAAAATGCATAAACCTTTAATAAATAAAATATCAGATATTTGGCATTGAATGTTTGTGGCTGAAATAAATAAGCAAAGTATTTCCTTTCCAAATAAATATGCAGACAGTACAGAACTTGCATAAGGATATGAAATAATACAGACAGATATTTTTAGTTCAGATGTTACATTTTTTTAATATTCTATAGTTCTGGGAAAAGATACACTGTTCCCTTAGTGTTTCTGGCTCTTAATCCCAAAACTCAGTTCTGCGAGACTTTGTAAGCAATATGATAGTGTTCAATTTCCACCTCCATACAGGTTTTGTACCAAGGTAATGGAGAACAACTACAGTCATTTCCCTGCATAAGGGAAGACCTTCCATAGACCTTAGCAATTGCAGACCAATTAGTCTGACCAGCCTTGTAGATCAATGTGTGTGTGTGTGTACCTTTAACAAGCTATCCAAGTGCTTGCACAAGTGTATAAATACTGAGCACGTGTGAGCCTGACTTCCATTTTGTAGTAAGCTGTTGAGATGTAAGCATGTATGTATGTAAGCTCTGTCTGTTGACCAGTTTGTTTATATTTTATGATGCTGCTATCTATCTTGATGTGTTTCTATACATTAAAGCATCTATACAAAATACCCCACCTGCTTGTCATCTGTGTTAGAGAAGGATGAGCAACATGGTGTCAGAAGCGGCATGTGTAAAGGGATATGAGGTTAAAAGAAGAATGGCCGAAATGAGTTGTTGCCAGAAAGAGTTCCAGTTTCTTCCACTTGAGTTTGAGGGGCATCCGGTTGGCACTGGAGGAATATACAGCAGTGAATCATCCCTACTGCATGCATAATTTGCAAAACAGGTCAGAAACGAATTTCAGATATTAAAACTTGCTCAAAACTATTTCTTGTTCGCAAAATATGAAACGAGGCGTACAGAACACTCTAAACAATATTCATACAAACCATTATCTCAGATATTGATAAAAGTATTGGAATTACTAAAGAAAATGTTTGAAATAAAGTCCAAATTGCATAAAATGAATAAAATAAAAGGAAGTAAGTGCATTTTCACTAAGCACATATTTTTTGGATTAATTAAAGAAACCCAAGTTATCACAAGTATATAAAGTTTTTGCATGTTTGTGCAGTATTACAGTAAAGTTATTTCACAAAATGCAGCCATTACGGAGCATATTTTGCAAAGTAAATTATTTCAAAGAGTTTATTGTGCATTTGAATGTTATTACAAGCTCACCGAACAGTTTGTTTGAACATAAATACAAGGGCCGTATTTTCAGTGTGTTTGTACATACTATGTGGGCATGGCAGACAGATATCGAAAACCCAGTGCACTTGGGTTTGACAGTAATGTTGCAGAAAACTGGAGAGTGTGTGAGTAAGAGTACGACATTTTCATACAGGCTACATTTTCTGATAAAGATGACCGTGCAAAGGCATTAATTCTGCTTAATTCAACTGGGTCAGAAGCCATTGAAAGGGAGCATTTATTTGTGTATGCACCTGCTATCTATACAGGAGAGGGGGAAAACCATCATATTCTATCGGCTGAGTCAAGGGAGGACCCTGAGTTCTCAAAATGTAAATTTAGAGAAATGTGTAACCCCCAGACAAATGTTACAATGGAAAGGCACTTATTTTACACACAAGTTCAAAAACCTGGTGAAACTGTTGCAGCATATATAACTGACGTGAGAAAAAAAGGCTAAAACATGCAGATTTGGTGATTTAAGAGAGGAATTGATAAATTACAGACTTGTGGGTGGTATTAAAGATGATGCTATGATAAAGATTTTGCTTTGTGACAGTGATTTAACTTTGAATAAGGCCATTTAGATTTGTCAGATATATGAGCTCACAGAAAAGCACACAAATATGCTTACAAACAAGAATAGTTCTAGAAGGCACTGTGACGAAGCTAATGTTGATATAGTATACAGCAAGTGGTTAAAAGAAACAAGGCCCAAGCACATGCCAGCAGCTGTAGCCCCTGCAGCGCTCACTGGTAAACCCCAGATCTTTCCAGCAAATTCCAGCGTTTGCACAGTCTCAGTGAAGCATGGCAGTGAGTCAGCAAACTCAAAGCATGGGCCCCAACCCAGTTTCATTACCAACTGTCATAATTGTGGTGGAAGTCATAAATCTAAAAAGGAAAAATGTTTAGCTTTTGGTCAGCAATGCCACAAATGCAATAAATGGAATAATTTCAAAAGGTTTTGTAAATCAAAAGGCCCACATTCTTTTATCAAAAGGGAACATTTCAAGAAACGAGTGGATCACTTAGAGAGCTGCAACCCTACTCTCTGTGTTGATGGTGTGTCATTGCTTTATGAAGTAGTTAATGCAGTAGATTCAAGGTCAAAGAATGAAGCATTTTGTACTGTTTGGTAAAATGGAAAACCCGTAGAGCTCAAAATTGACACAGGTTCCAAGTGCAGTGTTATGTCAGCAGCCACATTTGCTAGAGTGTGTCATAGTGAAAGGCTTGATTTGACAGTGTGCGAAGTTTGTTGCTTATGGAGGTGAAGAAATTCAGACTGAAGGCTCAGTGGTGCTTTCATGTTACTCTGCTGGGAGATTTTATGATTTGATATTCTATGTGGTCAAGAGGCATGTCCAGTCATTATTAGGGTTCAGAGACAGTTTGAAAATGGGACTGCTTTCATTTAATAAGGAAGTCCACCAAATCAGCTCAAAAGACAAATACTTTAATTTTGCCCAGTACATTTTTTCTACCTATGCTGATCTTTTCAAAGACAAATTAGGGAAGTTTCCAGTTGTGTACTCCATAAAGGTAGATCCAGATGTCAGTCAAGTTATCAGGCCAGCACTAAAAGTTCCAATAGCCATGCAGGACAGAGTCCAAGCCGAGCTAGATAAAATGATGTGACCAGGTGTGATTTGTCCAGTTGCAGAGCCAACTGAATGGGTATCTTCCATGGTGGTAGCTCATGTGAAAACCTCAGATGACATCAGAATATGTATTGATCCATGAGATTTGAACAAAGCACTAAAAATACCTCCTCATCTAATGCTCACAGTCGAAGTTGCAGCTCTGATGTCAAATGCCATTTTTTTCCCTGTCTTATATGCAAAGAGTTCATTTTGGCAAAATCAGCTTGACAAGAAATCCTCATTGCTAACTAGGTTCAGTACTCCGTTTGGAAGGTAAATATTTTTGAGAATGCCGTTTGGGATAAATTCTGCAAGTGAAGTCTTTCAACGTGCAATGGAACAAATTTTTTCTATGGATCCTTGTACTGTTATAGTAGATAACCAAAAAGAGAGCTCAAACAGTCACTAGCAACAAACCCAAAAGAAATATGTATTTCTTTTGGGTTTGTTGCTGGTGACTGTTTGAGCTCTCTTTTTGGTTCTCTGCGGTAGTTTTTGTCTTGTTTTGGTCTGTTATAGTAGATAACATACTAGTAAGAGGTAATGGTGAAGCTGAGCATGAAAGAAACCTCAGAAAAAGTTCTGGAAAGAGCACGTCAAGTGAATCTTCAGCTCAGTCCACAGAAATGCAAACTCAGGCTATAAGAGGTTACTTATGTTGGTCATTTATTCACTAGTTCAGGCTTACCACCAGACCCTTCAAAGCAAACAGCCATTCTCAAGATGCCAGCTCTAGACAATGTTCAAGCCCTGTAACGTTTTATTGGCATGGTTAACTATCTAGGCAAGTTCATTCCAGACTTGAGCCAACTTTCAGCACCTCTTAGAGAGCTGACACGTAAAGATGTATCCTGGTCTTGATTACAGCAACACCAAAGAGCATTTGATGTCCTGAAACAGAGAAATGCTAGCCCACCAACTCTCAGATACTATGATAGTCACAAGCCAGTCACTCTTTCATGTGATGCTTCGAAATTTGGTCTTGGTGCAGTCATTCTACAAGAGGGTCAACCTATTGCCTATGAATTGAGAACTCTTAGCCAAACTGAAATGCAGTATGCCCAGATCGAGAAAGAGCTTCTGGCAATTGTGTTTGCATGTTCAATGTTCCATGATTATGGTTATGGTAGACCTATCCAGATCGAAACAGACCACCAACCTGTAGTCACTATTTTAAGAAAGCCTATGCATTCAGCTCCAGCCAGATTGCAAAAGTATAATTTCCGTCTTGTCTTTCTTACACAGTATCCAGATCGCCCAGAAACAACACTGAACAGCAAGAGAGTGAGGGCCTTGATTTTGAAGTCATGGAAGTGAAAAATTTTTCTTCCATGTGTCTTGAGTTGAGAGATCATACAGCCACAGATCCAATTTTACAAAAGCTCAGTCACTTTATCAATCAAGGATGGCCATCAGAGCAATCTAGTTTATCTCAAGAAGTGCAACCTTATTTTCCATACAGAGATGAGATTTTGTTTGACAATAGTATCCTTAAGAAAGGTCCAAAAGTAATCATTCAAAGGCCTTGCAGCAAGAATACTTTACTATTTTGCGTTATAGTCACCCATGAACTGAGTCTACCAAAAGAAAGGCAAGAGGACTAGCATTATGGCCTTCTGTATCACAAGATATTGAGAGAGTATTTTTATCTTGTTCCATGTGTAATAGTACTAAGCCACATCAACAGAAGGAACTACTTCAGCTAATCCAGAGTCGTAAAGTACCTTGGTCAATAGTAGCCACAGACATCTTCGTGTGGAATGGTCAACATTATTTGGTATTAGCAGACTCTTACTCCAGTTGGTTTGAGATTGACCTACTATTGGCGCACTGATTTGATTTGTTTTGTTGATTTGCTGTTATCAAGGGCTTAATAGTTGTATTGTCGATTGCTCTCCAGATGGATCTTTTTCGTGACTGCAAAAACATTTATTTTCATTTTTATCGTCAGTGTAATTGATCATTGGCAACATTATGTTAAAGGTTTTGCTCTGTGACTTTGAATTGTAAACAAAGTGGGAATGATGGAGAAGTGTACGCAAGATAGTAATCTTTACACTATTGGTTGATGTGTTTCCTTATACCATGCACAGCAGTGCCTTACAATTTTTGGTCATTTGATGTGATAAGCCACACTGATTGGCTTTTGCAAGGAAATGCCTTCTAATACTGGCAACTACTATACATGACACGATTCTACAACTATTGGACTGCTCTATGCGATAAAGTATATTGATTGGTTTGTGAGATTCCCCCATCATTGGTCTGTATGCAAATCAGACATTTCATGATTGGTTAGAATGAGAAATGCATTTTCTACTATTTGTTTACATCAGACATGGCAGTGCCTTACAATTACTAGCCATTTGATGCAATAAGCCATACTGATTGGTCCTTGCAAGGAAATGTTTCCTGCTATTGGTAACCACCATATTCGGCCCGTTCCATAACCATTGGGTTGCCATTTGTGAAAAAAATTTACTGATTGGCCTATGACTGTCCCCCGTTATTGGTCTATATGTAAATCAGACATTTCTTGATTGGTTGAATTAGGAGATACATCTGTTCCTATTCACTTTGATTTAATATCTGACCATTGGTTACAAAAAGAAGTCGTCATTCAGTGTTACAGTTTTGATTGGCTAGTCTCCCTTTTTAAACAAAGTTCCCCATTGTTAAGATTACGATCTGAAGAAGGATTATTCCGAAAGCGCTTATCGTTGGACATTGAAGGGAACTCTGAACACGTTCAAATTTTATTCTTGGATCTTTTTGGATTTTATTCAATAAAGGATTTTATCGCCAGCTTTACTTCCGTGGTGGTGTCACTCATTTTGCTTTATCTTCTTTTCATTTACTAGTGTGACACCTTCAGCAGTTACAGGTACTTTTCTTTTTACTTCCTAACCTAGCATCCAGTACTGTCATTGCTAAGATGAAGCATCATTTTGCAGTCCATGGTAGTCTGCACAAAGTTATTTCTGACAATGGCATTCAGTTTACAAGCCAAGAGTTCAAAAGATTTGCTGAAGAATGGGACTTTACTCTTGTCACAAGTAGCCCTGAGTGTCTGCAGTCAAATGGTATGGCAGAATGTGCAATTCAAAGTGCAAAACAGTTACTAGAAAAGTCAAAATGAGATGATAGTGATTTTTTTCTGATTTTCTTGAATCTCGGAAACATTCCTTGTAATAAACATCTTGGTTCACCTGCCCATAGATGTCTGCCTATACAAACCAGAACCACATTACCAATCAGCAGTCAGTTGTTCACTCCATGTGTTAAGAACAACAGGCCAGTAAAAACCAATCTGTTGAAGCGTTTAACCCAGAAGTCCTACTGCAATAAAATCAGCAAACTGCTCAATCCATTTCAAGAAAGAGAAGTGATAAGGATGCAAATGTCCAAAGGTTATGATTGGATTGGAATCGTGAAGAATATATGTCCAGAGGCGAGATCGTATGTTGTGGAATCCCAAGGAACAGAGTTTAGGCGGAATCAGAAACATTTGAGACAGGTGTCCGAGCTTATACCACAGCACATAGCCTGTGAAAAAGACTGTTTATCTCAGAATGAGTTGTCCAGTGTTCCAATTCCAGAGGGAGTTCTAGAGAACATTCCCTTTCTTGTGAAGAATCCAGAAGTTCCTGACACGAGTTGTTCACCGTAGACTGTGTCTGTTGCTAAATTCAGTTCAGATTGCTATTTTACAAGATCTGGTTGTATCTCCAAACCATGTAACAGATACACAGCAACTTGGACATGAACATTGTGTTTTGTTTCTATTGTCTGTAATAGTGCATGTCTAACTCCAATGTTGTTTTTACCAAGACAATGTTTTTAAGAGGGAGAATGTAGATCAGTGTGTGTGTGTATGTACCTTTAAGAAGCTATCCAAGTGCTTGCACAAGTATATAAATACTGAGCATGTGCGAACCTGACTGCCTTTTTGTAGTAAGCTGTTGAGATGTAAGCATGTATGTATGTAAAGTTTGTCTGTTAACCAGTTTGTGTATATTTTATGATGCCGCTATCCATCCTGATTTGTTTCTATGTATTTTAAATGAATTACCCCGCCTGCTTGTCATCTGTGTTAGAGAAGGACGAGCAGCAAGATGATATGCAGAGCTGTGGAAAGACTTATCATGGAACTAATCAATCAGGACATAGGGAACTACCAAACATTGGACGTGTCTCATTTTGGATTTGTCAAGGGAAAGTCCTGCTTACTCAACCTAGTGGATTTTTTTGAAAAGGTCACCAAAGCAATGGATGTAAGCAAAATGGTTCACACCACATACCTCAACCTGACCTAAGTTTTTGACATAATTCCCCACTTAGGCATAGTAGAAAAGATAAATAAACTGGGAATAAACCCCTAAGTCATTTGCTGGATTGCTGTCTGGATCAGAAATGGGAAGCAGGAAATCAAAATAAGGGAAGTTATCTCCACAAAGAAACCGGTCGCCACTGAAGTCCCCTCAGGGTTCTGTGATGGGGCTACTCCTGTTTGGCATCTACTTTTCTGACACAATATCCAATGCCAAATGGCTCTGGCTGACTAAGTTTGAAGATGGCTGCAAGCTAGGAGCAGTCATTGAATCCCCAAATGACTTGACCATCCTGCAGGAAGGTGTGTCCCAAATAAATAATTGGTGCCAAAATCATGGATTGAAACTAAATGCCAAAGAAAATTTGCATTGTTATATCCTTTGGGAAGTCATCTGTCCCAGGGAATTACCACTAAGAGCTTACCCAGTTGTTTGGAATTTGGGAATTTATGTGGACAGTGACTTAAGTTTTGACCAACATGTCTCTTGTTGTAAGAATATCCTTCTAAACTGCACACTTTATTAACAAAGTGATTGTGTCTAGATCTAGAGATGTCAATGCCCCCCTTTACTCAGCCATCATTAGGCCAGTCATTGAAAATAGTGTCCCCTTTGGCATTTATCTGTCCAGAGACATGCAACAACTGGAATGCTTACAGAGATACCTTACTAAAAGGATACAAGGCCTAAAAACTTGCCCTACATGAACCAACTCAGAGCCCTGTCACTATACTCTGTAACCTACAGGCTGCTGAGATGTGACCTGTGTATGGCATACAAGGCATTCTCCAACCCAATACTGATGGATTTACTGCACATCAAGTTAAATGACATCAGAACTACTCTGTCTAGGGATCTAAACCTCCTCTGCAACATCAACAGAACAGTTTAGTGGGGCAGGTATAGCTTGCAGAGGATACCACTGCTCTGGAACAGACTCCCCATCCACATAAAACAAAGTTCATCCTGTCCATATTCAAGCGCAACTTGGATCTATGGATGGGAACCAGAAAATTTAACCAAGGACTGCCCCTGTACTACTAATGAGCAAAGGCAGCTCTTAAATGCTTTATCCCATGCAGGGGTCTCCTCAAATTATCTATGGTATGATCCCAGTTATTCTGATTAGGGCTAATGTATAATTATTGACCATGGGATGGGTAAGGCCAGTATCTAACCAAATAGTGTAAGCTAATTCAAGAACCAAAAAGAAATTGAATGGGCTTAAAATGTCCCACAAGTCAGCTAGCCTGATACTTACCTATGAACTTGTAATGCAGCTTGAACTCTATGTCCAGTGATGTGCTGCAGCAACTCCCAGACAAAGCTGACCCAAGTCTCTCTCTCATGCTGTCTTGTGTACGAGTACTAGAAAGGATTTCGTGTGGCTGTCATTTGAATTTTATAAGATGCTTTATTGTTTCCAGGGTTACATCTGGTGGTGGGGAGAGTTACAGCAAGCTAATGTCCAATTAAGATTTCATCAAGCATGCTCTTCCATGGAGAATTTGACTTGTGGTTGTACAGTAAACAAGCAGAGAAGAGATGTTTAAATTGCAGTACATTTCTACAGTAGTAAATGCACACACATATATATGTATATAAAATGTGTGTATGTAAAATATATATATATATATATATATATATATATATATATATATATATATATACACACACACACACCAATTTCCACTTTTTGTTTTACATATTTGCAGTTTCTTAACATTTTTTAATTAATTCCAACTTTTATACAGCTCAGTGCACATTTCATATATTTTCTTTTAGAAAAAAATTAATATATATATATTTTTTTTAACTTTTACTAGTTTTCTTCACATACACATTCAGATTGAAAATGTTTTGTTGAGATGCTCTCAAGAAACGAAGCTTGTGGTTAAAAAGTACATTGCATGTCACAAACCTCCCGATTCTTGTACTGGAAGACTGTTTTTATATTTATTTTATTTATTTATTTATTTGGACATGGTAGAACTCTTGCCATTTTAGCAGGCATCCAAGTACTGTGGTGTCTACATGTTGCCCTACCAGCTGGGCGCACCTTGTCTTTAGCATCTGTCTTAACCTTTTGGCACAGATTACAGGCTGTGCAGCAGCATTTTGTAATGTCTTTCTTGTAAGATGTTTGCGTAAGCTCTTTTTTTGTGTGCTTTCTGCTCATGTGACCTGGAAATGGATATTATGGGACATGGCCAGAAGTGACTGACAGTGGGCATTAAGACTACCAGCTCTGCATCACTTTTCCTCATAGCCCACTTTAGGAGTCCACTTTCTAAACAGACTGTTTTATTTTTTTTTCCCAGTATAAAACTCCTTGTGCCTTTGCGGATTAGAAACCCACTTAGCTACCTCAGTCATGTTTTTTAAACTGTAATCTAAATGTCTGTGCTTACCTTTACAGTGTCTTTGTAATCTTCTCCAGTTATTTTACTAGAAGTCCAGTACCTTTCGACAACTTTCTCATACCTAGACTTAATGCTTTTGACCATTTGTGTCCCTGAAGTACTTCTTCCAGAGGAGATGTAATACCTTCTGACAGTTGTGGCTCTGATTCAGGCTTTTTGCTACCATGTAAGTGTTTTACTGATTTAACTACATTACCAACCTTTATTAGAGGTGTGTACACTGGCTGGGTTTAAATCCTGCTACCATTCCTGCGTGATTGCCTCCAAGCTTGATTGTGCATAATTAGATGTACACAGGCATCTGGGTTATCATAACCCTTGCCTATTAGAGCAACTTCTGGGATATCCTCATATGTTTGTCTCCCTGCCTGCTTCCCACTCCATGTGAACCCTGGACAGAGGCAGTTGAAAGGGTGGCCCTTCCGTGACCCTAACTAGAATGAGCTACCTGTACAGGTACCGTTGCTTTCCAACAACTGTGAGTGTAACAGTAGTTATTTCCAGTGTAGTATCCCTTTTATCAGTGGTTTCTTCATCCTCTACCAGGCTAAAGGTAACCTGCTACTAGGTTCATAGGTTTGTACTAGGCTATCTGCCCTAAGGCATTTATAAGCCTAGCCAGAGTGTATGTGGCTTACACCACCCCTTAGGATGAGAATACTACGCCCTTTTAGGGTTTAGTTTACTATGCCTCTGTCTAGTAGTGACACAGAGATGACCCCCGGGGTAAACCTACGATCTCCCATCCACTCGCCGAGATTTCTCTTGAATAGAGTCAGTGAGGGGCTCTGCCTAACATGGACTGGGATTCTGTTCCAGAGTGTAGGGAGCCTCTGGGTTATGAATCTGTCCCTCCAGCACGTCCTATTTATTTCTGTGTTGAGGTTTAAGTCACTTGTTCTCGTGGCTCTGATGGATTTGGATTTTCTGAGGTGGAGCATGTCCATTAATTCAGGATTGGACATGGCCTTGTACGTCAGGCACAGATCACCTCTGAGTAGGCGGTATGCGACTGAATAGAGCTGGAGTTTTTTCAGTCGGGCAGCATATGACATATGTTTAAGACCCTTTATCCTCTTGGTGAGGAACCTTTGAGGTCTTTCCAACTGCTGCAGGTGTCGGGTGAGATACATCCCAAATGGGGCATTGTACTCAATCATTGGCCTGATAAGAGAAGAGTACAGGGGCACAATGACCTCTCTTGATCTAGATGTGAAACCCTTCATGATAAGGTGGGCAATATAGAAGGTCTTCCTAACCACTTTGGCAATGTGAGTGTCAAATGAGATGTTACTGTCAACCTGGGTCCCTAGGTCCCTGATTACCTCTTCCGTACTTAATGGATTACCGCCTATGTGGTAATTTGTCGGTACCTTGTTTTTCCCAAAGTGTATGACTATACATTTTTTGGCGTTCAGCTTAAGGCCATGGCTCTGGCACCAATTATCCGTTTCTATGAGGGCTCTCTGAAGGATGTTTGTGTCTGCTGGAGTATCAGTTGTGGCGCCCAGTTTGCAGTCATCTGCGAACTTTGTCAGCCACAATCCTCCTATGTTTGCCTGTACCTTTGAAAAATAAATGCCGAACAAGAGGGGTCCCAGGACTGAGCCCTGTGGGACACCGCTTGTGACCGGCTTAGAGTCTGACATAGCTCCAGCAACTCTGACCCTGTGGGTTCTGTCCATGAGCCAGTTTGCAACCCATCTTGTGACATATGGGTTTACATTTAAGCTGGTGAGTTTGTCTATGATGCCCGAGTGGGGTATTGTGTCAAAGGCTTTTGCAAGGTCAAGGTAGGCTATGTGAACTGCCTTACCCTCATCAATGGCCTTAGTGACTGTTTCAAAAAAGTCGACCAAGTTCAAAAGGCAGGATCTGCCCTTGACAAAGCCAAATTGAGTAGGATTCAATGTCTGTAGGGCCCCAATGTCTTTGTTTATGAGTTCCATAATGATCCTCTCCATAGCTTTGCAGACCAGGCTCGTCAAGCTTATGGGGCGGTAATTTCCAGGGTCCGTAGAAGCACCGCCTTTGTGAAGTGGGACCACTGTTGCCGTACACCACTCTTTGGGTACGTATCCTGTAGTAAGGCTAAGATTAAACAGCAGCCTTATGTGTGGGTTTAGTTCCTCTTTGAGTTCATGTAGCACACAGCCCGGGACACCATCCGGTCCCATTGATGCTGTGTTTTTAGCTTTAGAGAGGGCGGCTCTCACCTGGGCATCTGAGATGTTAGGGAGGCTACACTCTGCTGGGATAGTTATTTCTCCTTTTGGGGGAGGGAGGAGAAATTTGCACTGAACCTGTCTGCCAGAATGTTGGCAATGTCAGTGGGTTCAGTGTATTTTGTGTCATTTTGGACTAACTCTGAGCATATCTGGGAGTTTCCACCCAGGTTTCTAACATAGCTAAAGAAGGCCTTGTGATTGTCTTTTGTGTCTTTTGCAATTTTTCTCTCAAAGTTGACCTTGGATGATTTTATGAGTGATCGTAGTTTTTTGCTAGTACTGATCAGAGACGCCTTCCCTTTTAGGGATTTTGTTCTGTCATGTAGTAGCTTCCTCCTCCTGTTGTAAAGTTTGTTTATGGCTGGGGTCCACCAGACCGGGCGCCTGCCTTTGGGGGAATGGGTCTTGGTTTTATTTGGGATTGCATGATCCATGCATTCTTGAAGGTGCCCATGGAAGGCATTTGCAAAGGATTCAGCAGTGTGGGTTGTGGTTTCCACTGGCCCAGGGGCCTTGAAGGATACCACTTCAGTCTTGAGAAGTGTGAAGTTTGCTTTTGAGAAGTTCTTCACTGTGGTCTTTTGTGCAGGGGGGGGGGGGATGTGGATTTCCAGTGAGATTAATTTATGGTCTGATCTTACCAAAGAGGGATATACTTCCGGTGTGGAGCATTTTGTCCCCATGTTTGTGATGATCAGGTCTAGTATATTGTCTCCTCTTGTGGGAATGGTGACTAGTTGTTCCATTGCATTTGAGTTTATGAATTCTAGGAACCTTTGGGCTAGGGTGTTGGGGCTTGAGTAATGTTCCCAGTCTATGTTTGGGGAGTTGAAGTCTCCCAAAATGATGGTATTTGGAGAGACATTCATACTCTCCAGTGTCTTCAGGAAGGCTGTGTGGGGTTCCTGAGTTTGAGAGGGTGGTCTGTAGCGTGCTACAAACTGTAAGGCAGTTTTGCCTATGGTTAGTTGCACCTGGATAGTCTCCGATGCTTCGTGCGTTGCCACTAACCTGGAGGTGTGGGTATCTTTGATGAAAATGGATACTCCCCCTCCTTTTGTGGTTCGGTCCAAGTTTTGGGGCTGGAAAGCATGATATGAGGTAAAACCTGATAGTGCTGGGGTGCTCTCAGGAGCCTTGAACTAGGTTTCAGTCACTGCACAGACATCGATGTTCTCCATACTGAGGAGGGCTTCGAGGGCGTGCATCTTGAGGTTTAGACTTCTGGCATTGAGTAGCATTACCCTTAGTTTTTTTTCCACTTGTGTTTTCTAGGGAGGTAGGTTTGTCATTTGAGCCTTGCCTAAAAAAGGCACTATGGGGGTGGCAAGAGCCTTGGCCAATATCCGGAAGCCCAGGGGTGACAGGTGCAAGCCATCCCTTGCGAAGCAGCGTGGCTTGTCAAGCATGTCATCCCAAGCAGACAGACATTGGATCCCCTTAGAATGACATCAGTAATTAAGCCAATTGTTAAAACTGATCATTTTGTCTTTGTACTGTGGCATCATTCTTGGTGAGGGTAAGATGCTGCTCAGGGTCAGGGTTATACCGGCCTGGGCTACATAATCAGAGAGCTCCTCTATGTCTCTTTTCATGTAGTCCAGGGAGGTACGTCTCAGGTCGTTCACACTGGCATGTACAATGACTGAGTCATATTTGTACTTGTTGTGGAGTGACCTGAGTGCTTGTGTTATGTGGCGGATTCTAGCTCCCGACAGGCAGCTTACTGTGACCTTTTCCTTGTTCAGTCTGGTGAGCGGGACGTCAGTGTGTCTGACTATGGAGTCACCTATTACAAGTGTGTCTGGCATGTTGTTTGGCCTTAAGGGCTGTGACTGTTTAGCACACTGACTTTGTGAACTATGTGTTGCATGTGCTATGTCTTGAGGTGGTGGTTGCTTGGGTGTCTGCTTTGGAGGCCTCTGTTGTTTTGGTAGATTTTTAATCAGCGCCTCCGAGTATGTATTTGTGTGTTTATGTGTTTGGTTTACTGTTGTGATAGCTCTATGTGAGACTGGGTTTGTGGTGTGCGTGGTTATCTTCTCCTCCGGACTGGTCTTGCCAGTACTGAATTGAGAGAGCTCAGCTTCCAGTTTGGCTATATAGTTGCATCTCTCGCATATATTTGTATTTGTTGGGAGGAGGAGAGGGTTGTCTGTGTACATGAGGCAATTGTAACATTGCCTCAAGATTTCCAGATTCACCAGCTGAGCAGGAGAGGACGCCAGCAACTGACCCTTCGACATGCTAGAAATAGTGAAAAAGATTGCTGTGTAACTGAGTCAGAAAGGACCTATAGGGAGATGTGTACTCAACAGAATTTAGGTGAATGAAGTACTTTCTTTTGTTTAAGAGTGCTTTACCTGTAAAAAAATGCTTTAGGAGCAAGTGCTGAGCTTTTCAGATAGAGTATAGGCTGTTTAGATTGCAAGTAGAACAGTTCTAAGGGAAAAATTGCAGAGCAGACTTGGCAGAGCCAGAAAAAGTTTAACCTTGTTTAACTGGCGCTGCTCTATGCGCACGACCGCGCAAAGCCATGCAAAGGCGGATTTTAAGCAGTGAACTACAAAAGAGCTAGGAATGGTCCCAAACAACCAATTACTACAGCTTCTTGTGCTGAGGTCACTTCCCCCAAGGACAGGTAGGCTGCTTAAGGCTCCCCCCTCCCATTGGTGAGCAGAGAAACTTCCTTTTATCCAAGTAAGGTAATGGACAACACAGGAACTACACCACAGCCCAGAATACAGCAATGCCTGTATACTGGTCTAAACTAGCCGAGAAAGGCGGGAAAACAAGGATTATTTTTTTGTTGTTTTGTTTTTTGTAGAAATACACAGAAAATGCAGAGACAGTGATAAATTAGTTACATAGGCTAGCACACTTTAGTGGGCAGCCTCCACAGTTAAATTAAACAAACAAACAAGCAAACTTTCGATTAAATTCGACTAAATGTAACTTTAAGTGCAGATTTAAAAATAAATGCAGTAATCAGAAAAAAAACAGTTCAGGCTAGTTTAAAGTAAGCAACAGAAGCTATTTCAAGGGGGAAAAAAGCAAATATACTTAAATCCAGAAGGTAGTCACTTTTTCGAGTTCCTTGTTGATAGGACCACTCTGTAAACCCACGTGGAGCTTGTCTGAGCAGTATAGCCAGAAAAAAATGCCCAGAGGCGGATTTTTAAGCAGTGAACTACAAAAGAGCTAGGAATGGTCCCAAACAACCAATTACTACAGCTTCTTGTGCTGAGGTCACTTCCCCCAAGGACAGGTAGGCTGCTCAAGGCTCCCCACTCCCACTGGTGAGCAAAGAAACTTTCTTCTATCCAAGTAAGGTAATGGACAACACAGGAACTACACCACAGCCCAGAATACAGCAATGCCTGTATACTGGTCTAAACTAGTCGAGAAAGGTGGGAAAACAAGGATTATTTTTTTGTTTTTGTTTTTTTTTTGTAGAAATACACAGAAAATGCAGAGTCAGTGATAAATTAGTTACACATGCTAGCACACTTTAGTGGGCAGCCTCCACAGTTAAATTAAACAAACAAACAAGCAAACTTTCGATTAAATTCGACTAAATGTAACTTTAAGTGCAGATTTAAAAATAAATGCAGTAATCAGAAAAAAAAACAGTTCAGGCTAGTTTAAAGTAAGCAACAGAAGCTATTTCCAGTGGAAAAAAAGCAAATATACTTAAATCCAGAAGGTAGTCGCTTTTTCGAGTTCCTTGCTGCTAGGACCACTCTGTAAACCCACGTGGAGCTTGTCTGAGCAGTATAGGTGTGTGACTACTTTTATTAACTGTCTTAGGGTTCATGTATTAGGCTAATGGCCCTGGAGCCTTTACAAGCCTAGCCCGGGTCTGTATTAGAAAACCGAAAACCCGTTTGAGCGAATACCACAACAGCGACACATATAGCCTGAACCGTAAATACGCCGAACCCCTTAAACCACGAAATTTAAAATCTCGAATCGTCATAGTCGGCCAACACCACGGCGCGCTACATACTACGTACCCAAACATAATAAATAAAACGCATACATACACTAACTAAACCCTACTTCTAATCCTACACTAAACCTTACATACATTACTATCTATGCACTTACCTTAACCCGCACCCTAACTCTAAGGTCTGTAACTATCGCACACTTACCCTACAGACATATACCCAAACAAAACAAGTAATCCATACATATAGCAAAACAGTACTTCTAACCTTACACTAAACCTTATGTGCATTACCGATCTATGCACTTACTTTAACCTGTACACTAACCCTAGGGTCCATAACTATCGTACACTTACCTTACGTAGCTATACCGCAGAAGGGCCAACCATGATAATTCGACATTTTGTGTTTCACGGTTTTGGACGTTCGCCGTTACCGTAGTTCACGCAATATGTGTCGCTCTTTTCCAATTCACTCAAACGGATCTTCGGGCTTCTAATATAGACCCGCCTAGCCCATAGGATTACCCTGGCATCGTGCCACCCGACCTTGGTTCCCAGTGCCTCTGTCAAGTAGAGTCACAGGAGTGATCCCCAGGGTGAATTTTCTATTTCCTATCTACTCATATAGTTTCATAGGAAAATGTGTCAACCAAGCCAGGCAGGAGTCGAACCTACAGTCTTCTGATCTGTCTTGCACCACTGGCCCCGGTAAAAACATTTTTTTTTTTTTGTGAGGGATATTTACCTTCTTTAGATAATACAGCTACCATACCTTTTTCAAATATGCTGGTACTGTCCCTCCTTTTAAAATACTGTGAAGAAAACCTGTATCACTTTCTTCCCTTCTAACTTCCAGCCTTCCACAGAAATACCATCAGCTCCTGCAGACTTCCCTCTTGGATGATTATAAAATCACTCTTCATCTAATCCCTTCCTATCTTAAGTATTAATTGCTGAACAGCATCTTCCTATCCTACCAATTCAGTTCTTGAGCCTAATCTTCCTCTAGTCTTGGTAACTTAAGTCTAAAACAGTTCAAGTTGCAGTTTTTCATAGTTTCCCCATTCCTCTGCTTAATACAAATTCCCATGTAATATTTGAATTATCTCTCTAATACCACTATAGGATAGTGTTATAGTATTGATAAGTTTGGCAACAACTCTTTCTACCTACTTTTGTCCGGGTTGTTGTGCCAAGAGGTTTGTGCTCTGAAGTTACCAAAAATACTTGCTAAACAGCAACTTGTACATGTATGCATATTGTCTAAACACTCCTTCAATATTCCCTTTAGCACTCTACAGTTGTTCCTCTTCTTGATCGTCCAGATTCCCCTTATTCTGCAATACTCTAACCTTTCACAATCCCTTTATCTGTTATGTCTACAGTATTTTTAAATTCCATTTCACTGTATTCTTTCTTACTCATTAGCTGTTTTTTTTCTGTAGAAATGTCCTTCTTGTTAACTCAAGAATAATTTCTACTACCCATTCCATAAATAATATATATTTTTTAAACAAACAAGAAGTAAAGCACAGGTGTCCTCTTTACTTCATGTGTCCTGCATCTTCACCTTAGTGATGATTACTGCTTGATCTGAAATGCTTATCCGATGTGTTTCAAAACTTTTAATGAAATACCAATTCACGTGAAATAGAATTTCATTCCAGAAGAGTCCAGATATTGTCCCTTGGGGAATAATATGCAAATTATTTTAGAGTTCCTGCTAGTAGATTCACAGTTTCCATTACAAGTATCCTTGTATATTTATTCAGAAATATACCCTTACTTCCCTTCTAGGTCATATTGATACAGTCTGATTGCAAATCAGGCTCCAGCCCTTGTCTATAAATAACAATTCCTGCCAAAAGCTAGTGATGTCTCCAAAAAATTTCTCTTAAAGGAGAACCACACCCACTGACTCAAAAAAAATCTTTATTTCATCATGGTTTGGTGTTTCCTACATTTTAACACCACTCTGGGACTATTTACAGGGTTTTAAATATTTTATACATAATTTCTGAGTCTGACCACATGGGGTCTGGCATCTTGAAGTAATCCTGATTATTTGTAGTCTGCCTGTATGTCAAAGGAAAAATAAACTTCAAAAAGATCAATACACAGCAAGTTCAGGTTAAGGCACTTTAATCTTGCAGCAAGGAGACAAAAATGTGCTAATACAGAGTTTGTGTAACTAAAATCAGGAAGTAAGGTCATCTTTATACATTTTCTAACAAGACATTGCCTACCAAGCTGACATAACAGATCACAAGTTTTAACATCATTACTTCATAGCAGCTGTTTGTCCATGATTTGCTGCTTGCACTATCAATTTTATGAAAAACTTCCTAAGAAAAACAACATGGCCTTGGTGACCACCGGTTAGATACAGCTTCCCACTATGTTATGTTACCATTCAAGGTACTATAGCTAATTCGAGCACAAAGCAAGTACAGATTCTTCAAGCAGTCTTTTGTTTCATGTATCTCTATTTTTCCGCAGCTGTGCATGCTCTCATAACACGAACAGAGGTGATTGTTCATATTCAGTCATAGTATAGAAAACAGTATTGTTCTATTCATACACTATTCATTCATTTTCCTGACCTAGCAGATAATCACCTGATTCTCAGTACATTTCCAAAAGGCATAAACATGAATTTTGCTGTGCTAGCAAATACTAGGTCAGGGTGCATCTTGCAGTTTCAGAAAGCATACTGTAGTTTGAAAAATCATCTTATAATTTCATACAGAATTAAGCTGTACATAAAATAGAATGAAACGTGTTAACTCTTTTAGCCTCTAATAAGCACTAAACATATATATTAATATATATTTCTCTGACATTTCCCCCTCTGTTAATACTTTTTATTCTATTTTCAAAAGCATAAACAGTTTGCTTCTTCTCCTAACCTCTTCCATTTCGGATTTGCAGTTAAGAGAGTCATTTAGTTTAGACTTATGAAAGCATTTCAGTTTTCAACAACTCTTCAATTTCAGTACTTTGATACAAAGTCTCAGAAAGTGATATGTCTATAAAATCTTTGATTAACTTTTTCATGCAGGGAATACCACAACAAATGCATGCTCCTAATAGGAGTAATCCCACACAAATGGAAATCAGGATGTTCATTAGGATGGAACCCCACCCCCCAAACAAATTCTGGAAAAAGTCCGTCGGAGGGTTTGGGCCTGGTTTGGTCATGGCCGACACTTGCTGGATCACCTCAAGATGGTTGTTTATCTCATACTGGTTGTCAGGAATATACGAACAGCATTCTCCTTTGATTAAAGCGCTCGTACCACCTCTCGCCGCTAGGGTGAAGTCGAGAACCATGCGGTTTTAAAGCACCACAGTTCTCATAGCGTTTAGTTCATCAGTCATTAATTCGAGAGCAGAAAAAGTTGCATTGCTCATAACTTCAAGAATTTTGGACAGTTTTCTCAGCTCCCAGATCGATTTCACTGCGCCATATGCAGGGGCTATGCCTGCCCATGATATAATAGTGTCACTCAAGTCCATGTGTGTCAGTTTATCTTTGTTTTTCATGGAATTATGGTTTCTCCATCCTGCTTTGATTCGTCCCACTGGATTTTCGGGTCTCTTGATCGGATTTCCAGGTTCACTGCTGACCTCTCTGATGTTTCGAATTTTCCCTCGAGGCAAAGCTGCAGTGTGTCATATGGCCGGAACCAGGTAACCCAAAAAACAACTGCCGGACCAATTCTCAGGTAGCCATTTTTATGCCTTTTTCCCACAAACAAAATAACAATTCTCTACTTTAGTATTGATATATGCGTGCCCTACATGAAACATTTTCTTATCAATGATAGAAAGTTGCTTTAAAAGAACAGGATTTTGCTGTATTTCACTAACAGTTTTTTGCATTTTCTCAAGATATGAGTCATAGTTTGTATCACAAATAGTTTCTGCCTTATTAGCCTTGATATAACATAAGAAACAGTCACATTGCAATTGCTCCAACCCATCTGAATAGTGTCATTTTTATAAAAACATACAATTCCTTTTTGTGTAACAGGTAGGTACAATGCTATTTTGTCTTGTGATTTTTACAGGTGTAGTATCAAAAATCAAATTTTCCCAGGTCTCATTGACCCCTAGGGGGACAGCAGTCATTAATAATCCCCCGTATGCTGTTGGTATAGCTGTGCAAATCCAAAACATTAAAAGTTTCAGCATACACATATTTAATTGCTTGGTAAGTGTTAAAGTTTGGGTGCCAGTCTATGAGTAACCCATCACGTTTGTTCAGTTCAACTCGTGTGGCTGAAAAAAGGAAAGGCCACAGCAAAAAGATTATTGTTACCAGTATAGCTAACAGGATGATCATGCAATTTTTCTGGGGTTGTTCTGCATCCCTGTTTACTCTATACCTGGTCATTTTGTTCTTGTTGTATAACAGTAACAAAGTTTTTGTCCAGTTCAAAGTTCTTGACCAGTTTGCAGTGCGTCAAATGGATCCAGGACATACGTTCAGCTATCTTGACTGCAGTGGGTGTTGCCAGCAAAACTTGGTACGGTCCCTCCCACTTCGGAGAACTCCAATTTCTTTTCTTTACGACCTTCACCCAGATCCACGATCCTGGTTTTACTACTGCTTCCGATGGTCTGGTCTGTTCTTTATCTGAAACAGAATTTAACTGCAGAAGTTGTTTGTTATTCAGAAGTCTCCTCATATACTCTACAAGTGAACCGTCAGCCTCCTGGTCTGCAGGCATGAGAGGTTTCCACTGAGGTATATAATATGCCCTCCCAAACAGTGTTTCAAAATGAGTTAACCCCTTTGCTTTTGGAACAGTTCTCATGCTCAACAGTGCCAGAGGCAGACAGTGCACCCAGTTCTTCTGTGTCTCACTAATCAATTTCCTAAGCTTAATTTTCAGAACCCCATTATGCCTCTCTACTAATCCTGCAGATTGGGGGTGGTATGCACAATGGTTTTTCAAGGAAATCCTGAAATAACGGCTCAATTGTTGTATGGTTTGATTTACAAAGTGTGTGCCATTGTCACTATAGATCTTTTCCGGTATGCCAAATCTAGGAATAATTTCTTTAACGAGGACTTTTGCAACCGTAGCTGCATCTGGATTTTTGGTCGGAAAAGCTTCCACCCATTTGGAAAACATATCTATAATGACAAGACAGTACTTTTTATTTTCGCATTTATTTAGTTCTATGAAATCCATACAGATAGTATGGAACAGGTACGGCGGTGTAGGGAAACTCCCTTGCTTAGGCTTCAGTGCCCCCTGTGCATGATGCCTGTTACAAACGTGGCATGCTGCACAAAAATTTTTTGTGTAGTTTGTAAATCCATACATTGTAAACACTCTATTCACTAACTGTACCATCCCCCCTGTTGAGACATGGCACTGCCTATGGCTCAACAAAGCTGCATATCTAAACAAGTTAGACGGCAAAATTGGTTTTCTTTCTTTGGAGATGTACAGCCCTTTCTCAAGAATTGCTCCTCGTTTTATCCATTTTTGTTTTTCTACATTTGTAGTAAATGTCTGCATTGTTTTTAACATTTCTAAATCTAAAATCTCAGAAGGTTGCAATTCCTCACTCAAAAAAAATACTTCTGAAGCTGCCTGCTTTGCAGCTGTATCAGCTCTCGCATTGCCTTTTGAAATCCTGTCCTGTTGCTTGGTATGAGCTACGCATTTACAGATAGCTACTTTCTGAGGTAACTGAATAGATTCTAACAAATCTAAAATAAATTGCGAATCATTAATCCATTTACCAGTAGATGTTATCATTCCTCTATTTTTCCACTGTTGCGCAAAAACATGTACAGTAGAAAAAGCGTACTGGCTGTCAGTAAAAATGTTCACACATTTACCCTTTGCCAAGGTACATGTCCTTGTCAAAGCAATCATTTCTGCTGCTTGTGCAGATAAGTTGTGTGGTAAAGACTTTGCTTCTAAAATCTCAGTATCAGAAACTACTGCATACCCTACTAGATTCTGTCCTGTAGGACCCTTTTTGCACGAGCCATCCACATAGTATGTCACCTCGGCATCATCCAAGGGAACATCCATGAGATCTTTTCTAGGCAGTGTCTTTTGCTCAATCTCCTGCAGGCAGCAGTGTGGTTTGCCATCTGCAGGGGTTGGGAGCAAGGTTGACGGATTCAAAGTTGTGCATCATTCAATTGTCATATGAGGTTGGCTCAACAGTATAGTTATACAGGAAAGATGCCTAGCAGGAGAAAGATATGCCACTTTTTCTTGCAGTAAAATAATTGCGACTGCATGAGGCACTCTCAATGTGAGAGGGTGGAATAACACTACTGAGGCTGAAGCCTGTACTGCCATTGCAGCTGCGACTACTGCTTGTACACAGTGGGGCAAGGATCGCACCACTGGGTTTAGCTGTGATGAATAGTAAGCTATGGGGCGTTGTTTGTCCCCATGTTGCTGTGTTAACACTGATGTCATATAGCCTTGCTTACAATCTACACTTTGGAAAAATCGTTTATGATAGTTCGGTAATCTAATGAGGATGCTATCAGTTGTTTCAATTTGCAGAAAGCTGGTTCTGCTTCTGGTGTCCATTGTAATGAATCTTGTGCTGCCATAGGTTCGTAGGTTCATAGGTTGGTACTAGGCTATCAGCCCTAGGGCCAATACAAGCCTAGCCATAACAATTCCCTGGCTGTTTCTTCCCACACTATTTACTTCCCTGGACCCCTGTCTAGCAGGGTGACTGGCGTGATCCCCGGTGTGAATTTCCTTTCTTCCATCCAATCGTCAAGGTTCCTTTTGAAGAGGACCAAAAGGGAGGCACTCTGCTTGACATGTATAGACAATCTATTCCAGAGTCTGGGGAGTCTCTGGGTCAGGAACCTGTCCCTCCAGCATGTTTTGTTTATTGTGATGACAAGATTTAGATCCCTGTAGCGTGTGACTCTGAGGGATTGGGATTTCTTTAAGTGTAGCATGTCCAACAGCTCTGGGTTTGACATGGCCTTGTATGTTAAGCAAAGATCGCCTCTGAGTAGATGATATGTGACAGAGTATAGCTGGAGTTTTTTAAGGCGGTCGGCGTAGGGCATCTGCTTTAGGCCTGTGATTGTTTTAGTGAGGTATTTCTGTGGCCTTTCCAGTTGTTGCAGATGTCTTGAGCGGTACATACCAAGCGGGGCATTGTATTCTATAATGGGTCTAATGAGGGACGAGAACAGTGGGACAATGACCTCCTTTTTTCTGGATGAAAAGCCCTTAGTGATGAGGTGTGCCACATAGAAGGATTTCCTGACTGTTGTGGCGATGTGGTTATCGAAGGTGAGACCACTGTCCACCTGTGTCCCTAAGTCTCTTATCACACTTTTGGTGTTTAGTGTACTGCCACCTATATGGTAATTCACGGATACATGTTTTTTCCCAAAGGGGATAACTATACATTTCTTGGCATTGAGCTTGAGACCATGGTTCTGGCACCAAGCATCTGTTTCTGTAAGGCCCTTTTGTAGAGTATCCACATCATTTGGGGATTCAATAATGGCTCCCAGTTTGCAGTCATCTGCAAACTTTGTTATCCAGAGTCCCTTAGTGTTGGCCTGTACTTCAGAGAAGTAGATGCCAAACAAGAGTGGTCCCAGGACTGAACCCTGAGGTACTCCACTTGTCACTTGTCTGGAGCTGGATTTGGAGTCGGCTACTTTTACAGTGTGGGTTCTATCAGTAAGCCAGTTAGCAACCCATTGGGTGACGTAGGGATTAATGCCCAGCTTAGTAAGTTTATCTATGATTCCAGAGTGGGGGATGGTGTCAAAGGCCTTGGCAAGGTCTAGATAGGCTGTGTGGACCACCTTACCCTTGTCCATGGCTCTGGAGACTGATTCAAAGAAGTCAATTAAGTTCAGGAGACAAGATCGGCCCTTCACGAACCCAAACTGGGTGGGGTCCAGTGTTTTAAGGTTGCCAATGTCTTTGTTTATAAGTTCCATGATAATACGCTCCATAGCCTTGCAGATAAGGCTCGTCAGACTGATGGGATGGTAGTTTCCGGGATCCAAGGTGGATCCCCCTTGTGGAGTGGGATAACTGTAGCTGTGCGCCACTCAGTGGGCACAAAACCTGAGGTGAGGCTATGATTAAACATGACACTTAGGTGAGGTGCCAGTTCATATTGTAGTTCATGTAGTACACAGCCCGGGATGTCATCTGGTCCCATGGATGCTGTATTCTTAGCTTTGGAGAGTGCGTTTTTTACCTGTGTGGCCGTTATTACCGGAATTTGGCAATCGTCCGGTATTGAGATGGGCCATTTAGGGGGTGAGAGGGGGGTGAAGTTGGCACTGAATCGATCTGCCAGGATATTGGCAATATCCTTGGGATCAGTATATTTAATGCCATTCTGTTTTAGCTCAGAGCAGATCTGAGCATTGCCATTTAGATTCTTGACATAGTTATAGAATGCCTTGTTGTTGTCTTTGGAATCTTTGGCAATTTTGTTTTCGTAACTAGCTTTGGAGGATTTTATGAGGGATCTCAGTTTCTTACTGAGGCTGGTAAGGAAGTTTTTTGCATCCTGGGATTTTCCTCTTTTCTGCAACAGTTTCTTCCTTTTGTTGTAAAGTTTGTTTATGGCAGGGGCCACCAGACTGGCTTCTTTTTTTTGGATGAGAATATCTTGGTTCTATTTGGAATGGCACGATTTATACATGAGTGGATGTGCTCGTACAGTGCCTTAGTGTAGGATTCAGCAGTTGAACTTTCAGCTCCCGTCTGCATGGGTGTCATGAAGTTTGTCACTTCTGACTTCAGTAGCATGAAGTTGGCTTTGGAGAAGTTTTTTATGGAGGTTTCCTTACTGGGGGGTGGGGGTGGGATGTAGATGTTAAGGGTGATTAGCTTATGGTCAGACGTGACTAATGAGGGGGTGACCATAGGTGTGGAGCATCGATTTCCCATGTTGGTAATGACCAGTTCTGGGATATTGGAGCCCCTGGTGGGACTATGGATTAGTTGATCCAGGGCGTTGGAATTTAAGAATTCCAAGAACCGTTGTTGGGCAAAGGTGTTGGTACATGAGTAGCTTTCCCATTTAATAGCAGGGTAGTTAAAATCACCCAGTATTAGGGTGTTTGGTTGTATCTTAATATTTTCCAATATGTTTAGAAAGGTGTAGTGAGAATCTTGGGGTATGGTGGGGGATCTGTAGCAAGCTACAATTTGGATTGCAGTCTTACCTAGTGTTAGTTGCACCTGGAGAATTTCAGACGCATTGTGTTGGGCAACTAGCCTGGTGGTGTGAATATCCTTGGTGAATATTGACACTCCTCCACCTTTAGTGTTTCGGTCCTGCTTTGGTGGCCGAAAAGTGTGGTAAGAGTTATAGCCTGGTATTGCAGGGGTGCTCTCTGGAGCCTTGAACCAGGTCTCAGTTACTGCACAGATATCGATGTTCTCCATTTTTAGGAGTGCCTCGAGAGAGTGCATTTTGAGGTTTAGACTTCTAGCATTGAGTAGCATTACCTTCAGATTTTGCATGCTTGTACCTGTTACGGTGGTGGTTTTGTTCTTTGAACTTTGCCTAAAAAAGGCACTACAGGGGTGGCAAGAGCCTTAGCCAGTAACCTGAATCAAAGAGGCGACAGGTGCAGACCATCTCTGGCAAAACATCGTGGTCTGTCAATCATGTCGTCCCAGGCAGACAGATACTGGATCCCCTTTGAATGACATCAGAAGCTTAGCCAATTGTTGAAGTCAATCATTTTGTCCTTATATTTTGGTATCATTCTGGGCGAAGGCAGGATGCTACTCAGGGCTAGGGTCATGCCTGGGCCACATGATCCGAGAGCTCTTCCATGTCTCTTTTCATGTAGTCCAGGGAGGTACGTCTCAAGTCATTCACTCCAACATGGACAATGACAGAGTCATATTTGTACTTGTTGTGGAGTGACTTGAGTGCATGCGTTATGTGGCGGATCCTGGCACCCGACAGGCAGCTGACTGTAATTTTCTCCTTGTTCAACCTGGTGAGAGGGACATCAGTGTGCCGGACTATAGAGTCACCTATGACTAAAGTGTTAGGTACATTGTCTTGCCTTAGGGGCTGTTGCTGGGTGGCACACAGGTGTTTTGAACTATGTGACACTTTGGTTGTGATTGGTGTTTGTTTGCGATTCAGCTTCAGAGGTCCTTGTTGCTTGGGCAGGTAACAGTTAAGGGCCTCTGCATATGTGGATTTAGTGTTGCTATATGTAGGTGTTGGTGGTGTGGGTTTAGAAGGGCTATGTGTTGCTTGAGGTGTAGTGTGGTTGTTAACCTTCTCCTCTTGACTGTCTAGCACAATCTTGGGAGGAGAGAGCTTTGCTTCCATTTTGGCTATGTAAGTGCATCTCTCACAGGTTGTAGTGTTGGGTGGTAGGAGGAGAGGGTTGTTTGTGTACATGAGGCAATTGCTGCATTGCCCCAGTATGCCCAGATTCACCAGGTGGACAGGAGAAATCACCGGAAGCTGACCCTTGGATATGCCTGGTTTGATTCTTTTTTTTTTGTAAAGTACAGGAGCTGTTTTCCCTTACGTTAGCAAGGTACTTTGCAATTATAGGCTGTTTAGTGCCTACTATTAATTTCTCCTTATTAACAAGGAGAGTTGAGTGCTTGTATCAGTTTAAGGCTTCTTAGTGCTTTCCAGCAGATATTAGAGAAAGTGCTAGTCAAAGGGATGCTTAAAAGTAAGATGAAAAAAAAATGCACACTGCAGTGTACACTAGAGAAGGTAGACGTGAAAGTAGGTAACTTAAGTTTTACCTGTTTAAAAAGTTAAGGTTTAGTGGAGAGTTACTATTTTTAAAACAGCAAGATGGGTTAAAAGGCGTGGTCACTTTTGTATTCTGGTACTATGGAATACAGTAGGATGGCCAATAAATTTAAATAGTTGAAGGGGAGGGGTTTTTGATTTAGTGATTACTCACACAAGCCACTGAAAGTAGAGAGGAAATGAGATATATGGTCAGATTAACATAAGAGGTAGGCAACTAGAAAGACAGTGGTATTTAACAAGCCCATAGGCTTCTTGTATATTAAGTTGGTCAGTGGAGCAGACTCCAAGGCATAGTTTGGAATCCAACTCCGACAAAAAGTAGTCGTACCTAGGAAGGACATCATTTCCTTTTTGGTAGTCGGTTTGGGTGCTTGTAATATTGCTGTTTTCCTGTCTTCATCTAATATTCTGCCTTCTTTGGATATTACATATCCCAGGTATTTAACCTGTTTTTTTCCAAAGCTGCAGTTTGTTTTTGTTTACTTTGTGTCCTTGAGTGGCTAGAAATTGTAATAACGCTATGGTATCTTCTCTGCATTCTTGCTGGGTGGGGGCTGCCAGAAGAATGTCATCTACATAAAGTAAAATCTGGCTGCCTTTCAGTGGGATAAATCCCGCCAAGTTACTTGCCATTTCCTGTGCAAATATTGTTGGGCTCTCACAATATCCCTGTGGTAGTCCCGTGTATGTATACCTTTTTCCCTGAAATGTAAATGCAAACCAATGTTGGCTGTCAGGGTGTATCGGTATCGAGAAAAATGCATTACTAATATCTACCACAGAAAAATACTTCTGTTGAGGCTTTAAATCATTCAATAGAGTGTGTGGATCTGGCACCGTAGGTGCTCTAGGTATTACTGCGTCATTTACAGCTTGTAAATCTTGGACCATACGCCATTCTCCATTTGCTTTCCTAACAGGAAATAAGGGTGTATTACATGGCGAATCGGGAGATTCTATCAATACTCTTTCCTTAAGTAAGGCTGCTATTATAGGTTTGATTCCTACTTCTGCATCCTTTCTTAAGGGATACTGTCTCTTTTGACGTCTAAATGCTGACTTTGGCGTGATAGTAACTGGTCCTGCTGTACGAATAAGTCCTACATCTGATTTCCCTGTTGACCAGAGAGTCTCTGGTATGCCTCATAAGGCTTTTTCTTCTTCCTCTAGTAAGAGTGCTACTCAGCTGTCCTCACTTGCCTGCAAGTGCACAGCTGGGTGTGTCTGTGGTATCCATTTCAACTTCTGCTTTTGTACTCCCTGTTCTGACAGTTCTAATTCTGTCTGTTTTTCCCACCTTGTGACTTTTTCTCCTAGGTCTGCCCACTTCACATTCTTGTCTTTAGTTAAACTAACATGTGGTAATCGATTAGATTTATAAAGTGCTAGGAATTCCTGGGGCAATGAACAGCTAACTACACTGTTTCCTTCTGTGTCCCAGTACAGATTACGCAATACTAATCTGTTAGCATGGTTTCTAAACAGATGTTCTTCGTGTTTCGCTGTTGCAGTCATAACTGTAGGGTGTTCCTGCCGGCAGGCAGCCCGAGGTCGGCCAGAATTCCAAAGTCTGGGTCCGGCGTCGGCTGTTCCAGCAAGTACCCTGACGTCAGAGCGCAGAGGTACAAAGCTGACAGCCGACGCCATCTTCTCCAGTCTTTCTTGTCGTGCGGTGGAAAGCAGCTCGCAAGTCGTTGGTTGGCGCATTCAGAACAACGTGCTTTGATTGACTTCGGTCCGAAGTTTTCAACTTCTCTTCTCAAGCTAAGTACCCCGTTGGGGAAACTTTTTTCTTGCTCCTCCGATGTCAGAAAAACAAATACCTCATAAAGATTTCCACTCTTACTGTCTACCTTGCTTAGGCCCTGACCACGACGTTTCTTGCTGTCGGTTGTGTGCCAGGTTTAATTCTCGCACTATCAAGCGTAGGTATGATTGGGCCTTGAACTATTTCGGTAGACGATTTAACTATAGGATGTCGTCGGATACTTTACCGACAACCGGAATTCAAAAGAAACGCAAAGACAAGGATAGGCCTCCAAGGTCCAAACAGGATTCTTCGCAGCCGGAGCCAGCATCGGGTTCGGCGGTCGTCAGTGAGGTGCTTTTGCAGCCCCTGTCGTCCGCCACTTCTGAACCGATGGCCGACATGGACTCCCATGGGGAGCCATCTAGGCCTAATATTTTATCTGCTGCAGGACCTTCGGACGTCGCTCCTTCAGATGGGTCCGGAACCGCTGTGCAGGTACCGGCTTCTGAGGGAGTTTTCAGGCCTTCACATATAACTATTTCAACAAAGACAAAGGCAAAGACAAAAACTCCTGTAAAACCAAGGGTTTCTTCTCAAGCTGCTTCGGATTCAGCTCCCAAGTCCCAGAAGCAATTACTACGCATGGCTGAGGATTTACTTACAATGATTAGGGGTTCTCACCCTCTGCCTGAAAAAAGGCCTAGACAGGATTTACCTTATGATTCCTCTGATCAGGCTTCTGTGTCATCTGTCTCTTCCTCTGACCAGGATTACTCTTTTCCTCCTTATGAGGATTCGGATGCAGAGGACTCTATTCCCTCTGCTTCTCCCCCTGAAGATTTCTCTTTTGGGGAGACCTTACATGAGATGAGAGAGCATTTTCATTGGGAAGGTCAGGATTATTCTGCCTCCAAGAAGAGGCTCAAAGAATTTCTCCTTCTCCCTCAACACAGACCTTTGGCTATTCCTCCTGTACTTGATATTGTGGATGATGCTTTTTCTGAAGCTAACCTGAATCCTGATTCCTTGCCGCCTGCTCCTTCTAAGCCTGATAGATTTTACAGAGTCCTTGATTCCCATCAGTTCTTATTTAAGAACCATTCTGCAGATCCTGAAACTATTTCTCAGGGTTCTAAAGCTGCTAAGGCCGCTTCATCTAAAAATCCTATGCCCTCTGAAAAGGATTCTCGTGCCTTGGATAGGTGGGGCAAAAAGGTTTATACTTCTGCTACTCTTTCTATTAGAGCTTTAAATTGCCAGTTTCATATGTTCAAGTATCAGCAATTTCTTTTGTCTGTTTTAACGCAAAGGCTTTCTACCTTTCCTGCATGTGCAGAGGACAAGGAATTACAGGATGTTTTGCATGCAACTGAACAAGTCAGCAAACATAGTTTACATTGTGGTTTTGATGCCTTGGAAGCTTCCTGCAGGGCTGCAGCCTCTGGTACTGTTATCAGGAGACATGCTTGGCTTCGGGAGCAGAATTTACCTGAGCAGGTTAAGGCGAAACTGTTAGATGCCCCTGTTTAACATGATGTTTTATTTGGATCCAAGGCTGAGGAGGTTATTAAAAAGATGGAGGAAAAAGCAAAATCTATGCAGACTGTCAAAGATTTTTTACAAGTTCAGCCTCCTAGATTTTCTAGAAATTGGCCCTCCAAAAATTGGTCCTTTCCCACTTCTGACAGGCCTCAAAGGGGAAGATATAGACGGTCTAGAGGCCGGGCACAGACACAGGCCTCTTATAGGTCCAGACAGTGGACTGCTTCTTCACCTAGAAGGGGAGAAGACAGACCTCAATCACAAAGGAAGCAGACCCAATGACTCCCTCTGTTGGGCTACAGGTCCTTCTTGCCTGGAAGCTCCTCTCGGAGGAAAACTATCTCTTTTTTACCAAAATTGGACGCATATAACCCAGGACAAATGGGTTTTGGATGTGATTTTAAAAGGCTACAAATTCCACTTTCATACTCTGCCAAGGTCTTACGGTTGGCCAGATCTGCCAAAACATCAATGGTCAGAGGCCTTAAATCAGGTGGACGCTTTATTGGCCATGAGAGCCATAGAACCTGTTCCACTCCCAGAGATGGGAAAGGATTTTTATTCAAGACTATTCCTGGTCCCAAGAAAACAGAACGCATGGAGACCTATTCTGGACCTCTCAGTATTGAATACTTTTCTGGAAATTCCAAAATTCAAGATGCTTACCCTGCAACAACTTCTTCCCATGCTCTCCCAGGATGCTTGGATGGTGACATTGGACCTGAAGGAGGCCTACTTACACATTCCCATCAGACAGCAACGCAGAAAATACCTCCGATTCAAGGCAGGCTCGAGACACTTTCAATTCTCTGCACTGCCCTTTGGCTTATCTACTGCGCCCAGAGTCTTTACCAAGTGCCTGGCTCCAGTAGTTGCTTATTGCAGACTCCAAGGGATTCAAATTTACCCCTATCTGGACGACTGCCTTATCCAGGCGGACAGCAAGGATCTTTTACTTCAACATCTACAGTTTGTTCAGCGTCTCCTCCTACTACTGGGATTTTCAGTGAACACAAAAATGTCACATTTGATCCCCTCTCAACAAATGATCTTTTTGGGTGCTCTTCTAAACACAAGCTTGCAAAAGGCCTTCCTGACCCCAGAAAAGCAAGTACATCTGGCGTCAATTTTCAAAAACTTGGCTACTTTGACTCAGCTCACTGCAAGGAAATTCCTGCAGGCTTTGGGCTACATGGCTTCTTGCATCCTGTTGATTCCAAATGCAAAGCTTCATATGAGAAAACTTCAATGGTACTTAGAGTGTATGGTCTCAGCATTACCACAGCCTGGATACAATGATACCTCTGATTCCCTGCCTCCAAAAAGAGTTCCTTTGGTGGTCCAGGACTTGTGCTTTAAACGAAGGAAACCCCTTTCGTCTGCCTCAACCTTTTCAGGTCATGACCACAGACGCTTCGGATTACGCTTGGGGAGCTCATTTTCTAGACAACTGACAGCAGGGCTCTTGGTCAAAGAAACATCTTCACTGGCACATCAACCTGAAGGAAATGTTGGCAGTCCAACATGCTCTGCTAGCCTTCCAGAAACTTTTGCAACCAGGACATTTTCTGATTCATACAGACAATACCACAGTCATGTGGTACATAAACAAGCAGGGGGGCTCCCACTCTTACCCCCTTTGCAGACTAGCCATGAGTCTATGGGACACAGCTCTATCTCTGAATCTGCATCTTCAAGCTCAGTTCATCCCAGGAAAACAAAATCTCTTAGCAGACAGCCTAAGCAGAAATCTTTTGGATCCCCACGAATGGATGCTGGACCCCAACTTATTCAACAGGATTATAACAGTTTGGGGTTGTCCCCAGATCTGTTTGCATCCCATCTCAATCATCAGTTGCCTCTATTTTGCACCAGGTCCTTCCACAAAACAACATGGAAAGTGGATGCCCTGTCTTTCAGTTGGAGGAATCTTTCGGGATATGCCTTTCTTCCTCTTCTGCCTTGGGTACTTCTGAAAATAAAACAAGACAGACCCAAGATTATCATCCTGATAGCTCCAAGTTGGCCTCGACAGTTTTGGTATCCAACCTTAAGACACCTGTTCTTGGAACCTCCTTGGATTCTGCCTCTGTCTCCTTCCCTTCTGTCCCAGCATCAGGGTCAGATGCTACACTCTCAAATCAAGACTCTTTGCCTAGCAGCCTGGCTCTACAAAGGCCTTTGATTCCTTCTGCTCTTCCCAAACAAGTTTCGGATGTTCTCTTGGAAGCTAGGCGTCCTAGCACTAGAAAATCTTATGCTTCCAAATGGAAAAGATTTTGTATTTGGATGCGGGATCGAGGTTCTGATCCTCTTCTACCTGACATTTCCTCTATTTTACTTTACCTCTCTGAACTTTTGCTTAAAGGCCTCTCCTTCTCTTCCATCAAAATTCATGCTTCTGCTATCTCGGCTCATTTCAACACAGATCCCCCCATTTTTTCTCATCTACTGGTGAGACAATTCTTGAGAGGGGCTAAGAATTTAAGACCTCCCAGAACCCCTCCTGCTCCTGCTTGGGATCTTAATTATGTTTTGGAGAAGCTTACTTTACCTCCCTTTGAGCCTGCTGCTGCTTCAGATATCAAGTTCCTATCCTGTAAAACAGCTATTTTATTAGCATTGACTTCTGCTGGAAGGGTGTCAGAGTTGCAAGCTCTCATGGCTGTGGAACCATATCTTATTTTCCACCAAGACAGAGTGGCCTTAAGGACCAATCCTACATTTATGCCTAAGGTGATTTCTAAGGTGGCTTTAAATCAGATTATTCACCTTCCTACTTTCTTTCCAAATCCTCAAAACAAAGGGGAAAGGATTTTACATTCATTGGATGTACACAGACAACTACGTTTTTACCTGGACAAAACTAAAGATTTCAGAAAATCTGATCAGTTGTTTATCTCTCATGCCTCCAGTTCTCTAGGTAAGGCTATTTCAAAACAAACTATTTCCAAATGGATTGCTCATGGAATACGGTTTTGTTACTCTCATTCTGGGAAACAGATTCCAGGCATTGTTAGAAGTCATTCTACTAGAGCAGCAGCCACTTCAGCAGCTTTTCTCAGAGGAGTTCCTACCAAGGACATTTTGGAAGCTGCCACTTGGAGTTCAGTGCATACTTTTTCAAAGCACTACAATCTCCCTTTGTATTCTAAGTCTAGGGCAGGTTTTGCCTCTGCTGTCTTGCAGGGTCTTCTGGCTGCCCCTTCTTCTGCATAGCCTCCACCCTCCTTCACAGCTTTGGGACTCCACCCTACAGTTATGACTGCAACAGTGAAACACGAAGAACATAGTACAGTTGTGTACACCTATCATAAATGTAGATGTTTGAGTGTCTTCAATGTTGCAGTCGGGGTTTCCCTCCCACCATTCCCCTCTTATTTTCTGTTTGTTCTATCTCCTCTTCCTTTGTGGTGTATTTGTGTTTCCTTTGGGACACCTTCTGGATTTTTTGGGGAGCTTCTGAAATCTGGGGCAAGAAAGGCTGGAGAAGATGGCGTCGGCTGTCAGCTTTGTACCTCTGCGCTCTGATGTCAGGGTACTTGCTGGAACAGCCGACGCCGGACCCAGACTTTGGAATTCTGGCCGACCTCGGGCTGCCTGCCGGCAGGAACACCCTACAGTTATGACTGCAACAGTGAAGACACTCGAACATCTACATTTATGGTAGGTGTACACAACTGTACTTTCTTGCTCATATTCTTTATCAGGTCCTGGTATGCCACAGTAATATAGAGTACAATGCAACAAATGCTGTTTACCAGTGTCAAGGGAGGGGGATATACTGATGGCTACGTTCATCAGTTCTTCAGTTACTGCTCCTGGACCAGTCGTAACCAAGTCCTGGCTGTACCAATAAAATGTTTCACCCTCTGGTCGCACCACAAAAGTATCCATTTGTCGCTGTGCTTCCATACCCTGCATAGTTGGAACTACTGCTATGCCAAATAGCTTCATCAGGTCTCAACAATTTTGCTCTTTTGGGTCATCCCTGAGACAGGGTCAGTTATTGCTATGCTATGGGAGAGTGGCTCCCAATACAGCTGTGCATTAGCTGTTTTCACTAATATGTAATAAAGTGATTCTGAATTTTCTGGTAGTTTGGAAGGATGTATCAGGGTCTGTGAATCCCCTGAGTCGCACAGGAATTTGACTTCCCTCCCCTCTACCAGAAGTGTAACTTCCGGTTTTGTATCTGCTAAATAGAGCTCTAGGCTCAATAATGCCAAGTCTAAAATTTTGTTTTCTTCACCATCGGTGATTTCTTGTACTTCCTCTATTTCTTCTATCACATTCTCTACCCCTTCTATCACATTTGCATTTGTCTTTTCGTGGTTATTCTCTTCTAGTGATTCTTGACTATCATATAGTCAGTCCTCACCCTCCTTATCTTCTGTGGCTACCTTTTTGTTTTGCCTGCAATCCCTTGCCAAATGTCCCTTTTTCCCACATTTAAAACATTCACCCCTTTTCTTTCTCTCTTCAAACTCCTCTGATCGCTTATCAGATTGTTTCTTTCCCTGGGCATTTTTCTTGCCCTTCTTCCCGGACTGTACAACAAAGATTTCTGCTCCATCTTCTACTGCAAATACTTGGGTTTTCTTTTTCTTTTTGCTATTAAAATGCCTTTCGGCATGTTTCGCATATTCAGGTAATGAATATAATCTACTTGTACGGTGATCTACCATGTGCTTTGTAATAAAACTACTTATGGGTGAAATACTACCCTTCAAAAATGCATTCTTTAGTTGCTGCTCATATGGGGAATCGTGTTTGGTCTTCAGGTACCTGCATTCCACAGTGGTTATTAAAACACTCTAATAATCTAGCGTAATATCTATCAACAGTTTCACCTTCCTGTTGGATGCATTGATTAATGCAAGTCCAGTCAGCCCTAGGCTTCCATTTCTCAGAGATTCGGTCTGTTAGACCTTTCACTCTGTTATCCAGTTCTGCGTTGCTATGTAGGAGTGGCTTATATTCTGCGTCACTGGGATTCCAGTTGCCACTGATCATGTGCCAATCTGGACCTACGATTTTTCTGACTACTTTCTCTACTTCTTCTCCATTTAAATGGTAACTTAACCTCATGCCCTGTAAGTCTTCTAGGAATTTTTCTAAAATTAACTTTCGGATGGGGAATTCCGTCTGTGGCTTTCTGTGGCTTTCCGGATGTCTTCCGGTGTCCACGTTCTATACACTAGAAGAGTTGGGTCCTGTCCTGCCTGTGGATTTGGTACTTCCATGAGTTGACATATATCTTCTTCACTCATAGCTCGTGAATTTTTACTTATTTCATATAATTCAATATCCCCTCTTAAGTTACGTGTTCGAGACCTAGTCTCGACAGGATCTCTGATAAACGGTTTTGATTTAGTAGGGACAGTTGGGTATAGCGGAGGTGGATCAGCTTGTCCACTCACTTCATATTCTGGTAAGGGAAGCGGAGGGGCTGATGCTATTACTAGGTTATTGTCTTCTTTGTCTAAAAACATTGCTTTTGAATTTTTAATCTTTTGCTCCCTGCAGTTTGCTTCCTCAAGCCACCTGTGTGCCTGAGGAACTCCCAATTGGTGTTGCTTTTTTACCTGACCTTTTGTGTCTGTTTTAAGTTGTTTGACAAGTTTGATAAGTGAAGGTTTGTCTAATTTGCCATCAAATTTGTATTTATTAACCCATTTTGTATAGTACCTAACGTTATTGGCACATTGTAATTGCATATATTTCGCGTCTTCGGTTAGTGGCGGAGCTTGGGATCTTTTTGTGCACCTATTTCCCATGTTGTCTTAACTTAGTTAGAAATTGTTACATAACCCTTCTTATCACGTGGTACCACGATTTTCTTTTTTTCACAGTTTATCTAGAATAACTGCCTACCTATCCTGTTTCCCTGATCTATGACAAGACAGCAATCTTTTTTGTCCCTGATTTATACAAAATCTCCCTGACAAAAACAAATACTGTAACAAGTCCCTGATCTGAAACAGAGAAAAGGTAAATTCCTCCTTACCTGAGCCTCCTTGATTGACCGTCTCACTGATGGAACCGTTGACTCGTCCTCCAATCGCAGATCAGAAACAGTGGCTGGCCTCTTTTGAACGACAATTCAGTCGGAGGTCTTTCAGAGCAGAAGAACCGATGTGGCCTCTTCCCTGTACGGTTTCATGCCACCGGGCCCATCTGACCTGAGCTAGAGCGAGAGTATCCAGCTCGAAGGACCAATCTGTCAAAGGAAAAATAAACTTCAAAAAGATCAATACACGGCAGGTTCAGGTTAGGGCACTTTAATCTTGCAGCAAGGAGACAAAAACGTGCTAATACAGAGTTTGTCTAACTAAAATCAGGAAGTAAGGTCATCTTTATACATTTTCTAACAAGACATTGCCTACCAAGCTGACGTAACAGATCACAAGTTTTAACATCATTACTTCATAGCAGCTGTTTGTCCATGATTTTCTGCTTGCACTATCAATTTTATGAAAAACTTCCTAAGAAAAACAACGTGGCCTTGGTGAACACTGGTTAGATACAGCTTCCCACTATGTTATGTTTCCATTCAAGGTACTATAGCTAATTCGAGCACAAAGCAAGTACAGATTCTTCAAGCAGTCTTTTGTTTCACGTATCTCTTCTTTTCTGCAGCTGTGCATGTTCTCATAACACGAACAGAGCTGATTGTTCATATTCAGTCATATTATAGAAAACAGTATTGTTCTATTCATACACTATTCATTCATTTTCCTGACCTAGCAGATAATCACCTGCTTCTCAGTACATTTCCAAAAGGCATAAACATGAATTTTGCTGTGCTAGCAAATACTAGGTCAGGGTGCATCTTGCAGTTTCAGAAAGCATACTGTAGTTTGAAAAATCATCTTATAATTTCATACAGAATTAAGCTGTACATAAAATAGAATGAAATGTGTTAACTCTTTTAGCCTCTAATAAGCACTAAACATATATATTAATATATATTTCTCTGACACTCTAGGTATCCCGCAATGCAGTGCTTGTCTGTAAAAAAAATTACATCATGCAGGCCTCTTTCTTCCTAAAGCTCCTGTCACTACATTGATTTTACATGCGTACACTGCTGTCTTTCAGTCAGCTTTAAGTAACATTGCATGCCATTCAGTGACTACTTAAAACACAAACAGTACAAATGCCACAGAACAGACTTTCAAAGTGTTTTTTATAGCTGCTTCTTTTTGCATGGCTTCCCCCCTCATGCTGTCTCTGTGCACATTTGGACCATATGTGCCCCATGTGGTTATACTGTAAATATGTAATCTAAGACCTTGCCCTGTACTTTAGCCAAAGTTTTCTCCTTTTTTTCTGTGCCTTCGCAGCAGGTTGTAAAGACTGCTTGCCTGCCATGAGTTCTCCTATACCTTCTTGAGGTGCTGAGTACCCATAAACCCACTTCTTGTGGAGGCATAACCTATTACTAGATAGAAGTCACTCGTTTTCCCATTTCCCCCACAGTGTTGCACTTCAGTCTGCTAATCATATTCTCACGTCCTCAAGCAAAGACTCGAGCGCTTGTCTTCTTATCATAAGAGCTCGTAACAATGACTTGACAGCCACTCACCCACCTATGAAATTAAGTGCTTATTTCTGCACTATAATCATTTGCACTGTCATCTGTGTGCGTGTTTTTTTTTTGTTTTTTTTATCTGTTGTCTGAAATTTTGCCTATAAACTTCAGAAGTGAGTTTAAAGCATTCCTGTACCACAACAGGCTAATAACAAAAATTCTGTTTTTCCACGTTCTCATATTCTTTATGCTAACTCCCTTATTAAATCTGGCTGAAACTGATATTTCTGATTCCAGTATTGGACTGTATTGGTCTATAACTCTGTACTGCTTCACTGTACTAGTGTTTATTCATGCTCAACTCAGTATTTCCTCTTGTTTGCAACAGAGAGAAACCTTTACCAATACTAGCATTTTTTTTCTTTTCATATTAATTTTACATTTATCTTGTTTTTTTTCATACCTTGTTTGTCTTAAACGCATTGTTTTTATTATCTGTAGATTCATTTGATGTTTCTATTTTTCTCTTACCATTGTATATTTAATTGTAAGTAATATTAATGTACTGTTGTGTGGTGCTTTTCTCCCCTGGCCTCCAGTGAAAATTGATTCTCTTGCCCAGTTGGACTTTTCTAATCAACAAATAATAAATAAATTCAAGCAACACATTTTCACCTTTTAGGTAGTCAAGACAGTCCCTCTTACTTATTTTTGACATGGCATGCATTACTGTATCTGTGAACAGAAGAAGTAAAACCACACCCATTGCCCCTGGTCAGTTTGATTTGTATTACAAATCCTTTTAAGTGCCTGGAAAACTATCCAAGTCACCCCGCCTTTGTAGTAAGGAAACAAGCCAGTACTTAAATTATGTACTTGCGTGCTTTTGGCAAATGGCCAGCGTCACCCTTGCATGCTGGTGCTGTCTCTCCTATTTATTTAGCTTCTTTCCCTCTTTCTACTTTCATGCTGTCTGTCTGCTCTCACTGTCTTTGCACATCAAGCTGTTTTATACAATTGGTTGCCTAACCTTGCAGGGTTTTCATTTCCGGCTCTAGTCATTTTAATTCCATCTGGTTTCTGAAATCATGTGAAGGTAGACCGGGTTGCTTTGCTAAATGTTGTGTAACTACAGCCACTACTATGCTGTCTACAGTTTGTGGATAGTGTTTCAGCCACACACACAGCTTGGATTTGCAGACATAGAAAGCTGTGGCCCTGACACTTTTTTCCATTCTCTACACGACCCTTTTTGCCATGTTATAACTACTCTGACTAAAAAAAAAATACTGCCCAAGATATGCTGCTATACATTTACCTTATGACTGCAAGGATCTACACACTTTATGGTGACTCAAACTGCCTTGCAGGTTATGTGAAGTTCAGGCTACGAGATTCAGCTGCTGCCTGCCAATTAATATGTGACAAATGAGGACTACAGAATTTAAACTCCCAACTTGGATGGCATTAAGGGGATTAAAAAGTTATAAATACACAGTAGAATTACTGGTATTTTGTGGGAAAGCCTGAAAGAAGGTCATGTCAAGGCAGCCAAATTCATGAAAACTCACTCTGCTATACACATGGCTTAGATGAAGTGATACAGTAACCCGTTGCTGGAAGCTACCTGTAGAACAAAACGCCTTCAAGAATTTAACTGCAGTAAATATCTAATTTAATGAAAAAGCTAAAATGTTTTTGACTATCATCTCCCACTGATACAAAGGTACAAGATGTTTTCACCATCTACCACGCATATCATCTGCCAATTGCATTTTTCAATCGAAATAACTTTGTGATGACCCACCACAGGACCAGTAATCAAGGAACCTCAATCCTCACCACTGGCATCAGTGGAGGATGTACACTGGGAGGGTAACAGGTAGACTCAACAGTATTTCCAGATGCAGCTCTCTGCATCAAGTGCAATTTCCCTTAAGAGCACACAGAGACCACAGTCAGTCCAGGGCTGGTTTCTCCCTCTTTGTCCAGATCCCCAATAAGACTCCCCACTGGCACAGCTATAGAGTTGACCTCTCAGCTGAGTGGCACCGTCTCTGTCCAGCTGTCCCTTCATGTCCCTGTCCAAGTAGCTGACCCACACTCTTATGAGGTTTGATTTACACACACAAGCACACTTACATACACCCCTGGGAAAAGGTGGCACAGGTTTACTAGTTATGCCCCCTTTTGCCCAGACTATAAGGTAGTTATCACTGCTACCAGCCAGCTCCATATCGGCTACTTTAAGTCCCTTAACAAAGGGTATCCAGTCTTACTGTGTAATATTACATTTAATAGAAATAGTAGTTTGACCAAGAGCAAGGCTGTTAAGAATGGCCCATACAGTGTCACCAAATAAATGTGCAAATACTCTCAAAACTTAAATGTGTCTCACAAAGATCAGCCACAATGAAAGGTTTAAATATATTTAAAGGACCACTACAGGCAAATAATGAAAAAACATATATTCTGTATCTTGCCATGATTTACTGCACTTCCTAAAGCTGCCTGCAGCAAAATAAGCGCTCCTTCCTAATTTTATTTTTTTTTTTACTCGTCTGCCCTCATGGGGGCAGACATTGTGATTCCTTTGGAAAGCTAAATATGTCTCAATGCACAGGCTGTGAGAACAAATAGCCCTACCATTTGTTGTCAGACTAGACTTCATTCACTTAGAATGTACCACCTGAGAAAAATGCCAAGTTTGAGAGTCTGCAGCTCATGTGTCATTGACTAGTATGCGCTGAGTTTTACAAATGTTGTTCCTATTGATGTACTACACATTCTCTGAAAGAAACTTGCAAAAGTGTCAACAAATTACTGAGATAAGAGACCTTTTCACAAGGAGCAGTTTTGCAAGTTTCAGTTCCTGGCCAAGTTACTCCTCCCATCTCCCCTCCTTCAGTGGGCTACAGTCTCACATTTCCAGCTTGGGGAGATTCAACTATTTTGTCAGCTTTGCATGACAATAGACATAAAAAAAAAAAATCACAGCCTGGTGTGCCACTAAAACTGTTCCCTTGTATGTCTCTTCACTTCTGAATAGCATTTCACCAGGAATAAAAAAAAAAAACACACATCAGTCCAGAGTTTGGGCCAATCTATCCATTTCTTACTGTGCACAGTAAAACATTCAGTTTATAATGCATTCTGGCTGCTGACATGGTTATCTTTACATAGTTCTCTTATAGCATAACCTGAACTTATGGTATTCAATGCCAAGCTTTACAACAGTTCTCAGTTTCTTAACAATGACCTCCCAAGCCTTTGATGTGACCCAGTACTATGTCAATATACTGTAAATACATAGTTTAATACAAATATTTGTGCACATATGACACATACAATAATACACACATACCATCATTAAAACAAGATAAATGCAATATAAATCATATCAATATAGTTATGATTTCTCCTTTATGACCCTGTTTGTCTATGGAAACTTCTTTTTGAATTTATATTCAAGCAGTTGTATATTTGTTGTATATTGTTTAATTGTTTCTCAATATTCTAACCACTGTGTATGCTGCATCAATTGTAAAACTCTGATTTTACTCCTTTTATATTTCTGTGCTCTTTGTACAAAACAGCTATGTTTGTATAATTTATTTTTATTATTTTTTATAATTGTTTACTATGTATCTGGAGCTTTTCTCCCCCAGCCTCCACTGAAAACGGTCATCTTGTGTCCAGTCAGACTAACCTGGTAAACAAATGGAAAATAAATAAAAAATAAAATATACTAAGAAAATCAATCAATATACCAAGGAAAATCCAAAACTTAAGAAAAAAACCACAGAAGGAAGGAAAATGTTTCCTTGATGCTGTCGTGAAAATCCCACTCACTTATTCTGATATTATGGGCAAACATATATATATATATATATATATATATATCAATTATAACATATATAATATATTAGGCAAAACAACGTATCCAACACACCATGAAATGGCAGGTGGCTCTAGAGTCAGGCACACGGATCTCCCACTTACCAGGCTAAACAAGGAGAAGGTTACAGTCAGCTGCCTGTCAGGTGCCAGGATCTGCCACATAACCAATGCACTCAGGTCACTCCACAGCCAAGTACAAATATGACTCTGTCATTGTCCATGTTGGTGTGAATGACCTGAGACATGCCTCCCTGGACTACATGAAAAGAGACATGGAAGAGCTCTCCAATCTTGTAGCCCAGGGAGGTATCACCCTAGCCCTGAGTAGCATTCTGCCATCGCCCAGAATGATACCGCAGTACAAGGACAAAATGATTGACTTCAACAATTGGCTAAGCTTCTGGTGTCATTCTAAGGGGATCCAGTATCTGTCTACCTGGGAAGACATGGTCAACAGACCATGATGCTTTGCCAGAGATGGCCTGCACCTGTCGCCCATGGGATTCCGGATACTGGCTAAGGCTCTTGCCGCCCCTATAGTGCCTTTTTAGACAGGTTTCAAATGTAACAGGAACAGGCAAGCAAAAACTGAGGGTAATGCTACTCAATGCTAGAAGTCTAAATCTCAAAATGCACTCACTCAAGGCACTCCTTAAAATGGAGAACATCAATACCTATGCAGTGACTGAAACCTGGTTCAAGGCTCCAGAGATCACCCCTGCACTACCAGGATATAACTCATACCACATTTTTCGGCCATGTAACCTGGACCGGAACACCAAAGGTGGAGGTGTGCCCATATTCATTAAGGATATCCACACCTCCAAGCTAGTTGCTCAGCATAATGCATCCGAGGTTATCCAAGTGCAACTAACTCTGGGCAAAACTGCAACCCAAATTGTAGCTTGCCACAGATTCCCCCATCATGCTCCAGGATTCCCACTCCTCTTTTCTTGATATACTGGAAAATATTAGGATTCAAACACCCTAATAATGGGCGATTTCAACTACCCCACCATTAACTGGGAAAACTACTCATGTACCAACTCCTTCGCTCAACGCTTTCTGGAATTCATAAATTCCAGTGCCCTGGAACAACTTATCCACACCTCCACCAAGGGCAACAATATCCTAGTCCTAGTCATTACCAACATGAATGACCGGTGTTCCACACCCGAAGTCAACTCCTTGTTGGTCAGATCCGACCATAAGCTAATCACCCTAGATATCCACATCCCGCCCCCACCCCACATTAAGGAAACCATGGTAAAAAATTATTCCATAGCCAACTTCATGCTTCTTAAGACAGAAGTGGCGAACTTCACGACACCCATGCAGATGGCCAATGCAGTTACGACTGCTGAATCCTACACAAATGCACTCTGTAAGCACTTACATGAGGGCATGGATTGTGCTATCCCAAACAGAACCAAGAAGCTATCCTCCAAAAAAAGGAAGCCAATCTGGTGGTCCCCTGCCATAAACAAACTGTACAACAGAAGGAAGAAACTGTTGCAAAAGAGAGTAAAATCCCATGAGTGGTGGAGCTCCCTGGTCAGCCTCAGTAAGACGCTGAGATCCCTTATAAGAGCATCCAAAGCTAGCTATGAAAATAAAATCGCCACTGATTCTAAGGATAACCACAAAGCATTCTATACCTATGTCAAGAATCTCAATGGCAACACGCAGATCTGCTCTGAGTTACAGCACAACTGCATGAAAATTACAGAACCAACTGATATTGCCAACGTTCTGGCAGATAGGTTCAGTGCTAACTTTACCACCCTGTCACACCCTAAAGGGCCCATAAATATACAGGAAGAATGCAGATTCCCTGTAATCACAACTACACAGGTAAAAGCTGCACTCTCTAAAGCCAAATACACAGCATCCATGGGACTGGACAACATCCCAGGCTGCGTTTTATACGAACTTCAGAATGAACTGGCTCCCCACCTAAGCACCATGTTCAATCATAGCCTCACATCAGGCTTTGTGCCCACTGAATGGCGCACAGCAACAGTTATCCCACTCCACAAAGGGGGAGCCACCACTAATCCTGGGAACTATCGTCCTATTAGCCTGATGAGCTTGGTCTGCAAGGCCATGGAACGTATAGGTTCATAGGTAGGTACTAGCTATCGGCCCTGGGGCCTGTACAAGCCCAGCCAAAAAGGTACCCTGGCTTTTACCAACCAAGAAAATTATTTTCCTGTGCCACTGTTGAGCAGAGCCACAGAGGTGATCCCCGGGGTGAATTTCCTATTTCCCATCCAATCATCAAGATTTTTCTTGAAGAGTGCTAATGAAGAGCTTTATTTGATATAGATAGGTAGTTTATTCCAGAGTATGGGAAGTCTCTAGAACAGGAATCTATCCCTCCGGCATGTTCTGTTTATTGTGGTGACAAGGTTTAGGTCCCTAGAGCATGTAGCTCGGAGGGATTGGGATTTCTTTAAGTGGAGCATGTCCAAAAGCTCTGGGTTTGACATAGCTTTGTATGTTAGGCAGAGATCACCTCTGAGTAGGCGATATGTGACAGAGTAAAGCTGGAGTTTTTTGAGACTGTCTGCTAGGGCATCTGTTTGAGGCTGGCAATCCTCTTTGTGAGGTATTTCTATTGCCTTTCCAGTTGTTGTAGATGTCTTGTGAGGTGTACATACCAAAAGGGGCGTTGTACTCTATAATGGGTCTAATGAGTGATGAGTAGAGGGGAGCAATGACCTCTCTTTTTCTGGATGAGAAACCTTTTGTGATGAGGTGTGCCACATAGAAGGATTTCCTGACTACTGTGGCAATGTGATTATCAGAGGAGAGAATACTGCCCACCTGTGTCCTAAGGTCTCTTATCACACTTTTGGTGTTAAGTATACTACCGCCTATGTTGTAGTTCATGGGTACAGAGTTTTTACCAAGGGGGATGACAATGCACTTTTTGGCGTTGAGCTTGAGGCCATGGCTTTCCAGGCATCTGTCTCAGTGAGGCCCTTTTGTAGGATGTCCACATCATTAGGAGTTTCAATTATGGCTCCTAGTTTGCAGTCATCTGCGAACTTCGTTAGCCAAAGACCTTCTGTGTTAGCCTGTACTTCAAAGAAGTAGATACCAAACAGGAGAGGACCCAGGACTGAACCCTGTGGTACTCCACTTGTCACTGGTCTGAAGTCGAATTTGGAGTCTGCTACTTTCACAGTGTGGGTTCTGTCAGTGAGCCAGTTGCCAACCCATCTTGTGACATAGGTATTTATACCTAGTTTAGTGAGTTTATCTATAATTCCAGAGTGGGTAATGGTGTCGAAAGCCTTGGCAAGATCTAGATAGGCTGTGTGAACCACCTTACCCTTGTCTATGGCTTTGGTGACTGCTTCAAAAAAGTCTATCAGGTTTAGGAGACATGATCTGACTTTTACAAACCCAACCTGGGTGGAGTCCAGAGTTTGGAGATTACTAATGTCTTTGTTTATAAGTTCCATGATGATACATTCCATGACCTTGCAGACCAGGCTAGTCAGGCTAATGGGGCGGTAGTTCCCGGGGTCCATGGTGGCTCCCCCCTTGTGGAGTGGGATAACCATCGCTGTGCGCCATTCAGCAGGCACAAAGCCTGAGGTGAGGCTGTGATTGAAAAAAATAAACAGCCTCTGCAAGGCTCGAATCCAGGACCCTGCACACCATAGCCAAAGTGATTTACCACTAAGCCCTGTCAGATATCATCATGGAACTCATAAACAAAGACATTGGTAACCTCCAAACTCTGGACCCCACCCAGTTTGGGTTTGTGAAAGGCAGATCATGCATCCTGAACCTAATCAACTTCTCTGAGGTAGTCGATGAGGCTAAGGTGGTTCACACAGCCTATCTTGACCTTACCAAGGCTTTTTACACCATCCCCCATTCTGGAATTATAGCTAAACTCACTAAACTAGGTATAAAACCCTACGTCACAAGATGGGTTGCCAACTGACTCACTGACAGAACCCACACTATAAAAGTTGCAGACTCCAAATCTGACATTAAACCAGTGACAAGTGGAGTATCACAGGGTTCAGTCCTGGGACCTCTCCTGTTAGCCTGTACTTCAGAGAAGTAGATACCAAACACAGAAGGCCTCTGGCTAACTAAGTTCGCAGATGACTGAAAATTAGAAGCCATAGTTGAGTCCCCAAATAATGTGGACATCCTACAGAAGGGCCTCACTGAGACAGATGCCTGGTGTTAGAGCCATGGCCTCAAGCTTGATGCCAAAAAGTGCATTGTCATCCCCTTTGGTAAAAACTCTGTACCCATGAGCTACCACATAGGTGGTAGTCTGCTTAACACCGAATGTGTGATGAGACCTTGGGACCCAGGTGGACAGTAGTCTCTCCTTTTGATAATCACATCGCTACAGTAGTCAGGAAATCTTCTACGTGGCACACCTCATCACAAAAGGGTTCTCATCCAGGAAAAAAAGAGGTCATTATTCCCCTTTACTTGACACTCATTAGACCCATTATAGAGTACAAAGCCCCTTTTGGTATGTACCTCACAAGACATTTGCAGCAGCTGGAAAGGCCGCAGAAGTACCTCACAAAGAGGGTTACTGGCCTCAAACAGATGCCCTACGCAGACCATCTCAAACTCCAGCTTTACTCCGTAGCATATCGCCTACTCCGAGGTGATTTCTGCCTAACATATAAAGCTATGTCAAACCCAGAGCTGTTGGACATGCTACACGTAAAGAAATCCCAATCCCTCTGAGCTACATGCTCTAGGGACCTAAACCTTGTCACCACAATAAACAGGACATGCTGGAGAGAGAGATTCCTGTCCCAGAGACTTTCCATACTCTGGAACAAGCTACCCATCTATGTCAAGCAAAGTTCCTCATTAGCACTTTTCAAGAAAAATCTTTGAGTGGATGGGAGATAGGAAAATATACCACTGGAATCACTTCTGTGGCTCTGCTCGACAGTGGCACAGGACAATAACTTTCTTGGGTGGCATAAGCCAGGGAAACTTGTTGGCTAGACTTACTTAGGCCCTTAGGCCGATAGCCTAGTACCTACCTATGAAGCTATTATTAGACTAAATACAATATTGTGTAGCATTGAAATATGCTGACATAAGGGTAACAGTTCATTATTTACCCATAAAGCAAATGTCAGAGTGGATAAAGAGGAGGAGGGGAAGAGAAGAGAGAGTGAGAAAAAGTATTTGTTAGAAGTAATAATTAGGGTAGATATGGGCGGCAGGAGAAAAAATTAGTAAAAGTAACATTACAAGTAAGAGAAACGAAACCAAGGAAAAGAATAAATAACATGGACAACAAGATTGTGTGTGTGTGTGTGTGTGTGTGTGTGTGTGTGTGTGTGTGTGTGTGTGTGTGTGTGTGTGTGTGTGTGTGTGTGTGTGTGATGGTGTGTGTGTGTGTGATGGTGTGTGTGTGTGTGATGGTGTGTGTGTGTGATGGTGTGTGTGTGTGATGGTGTGTGTGTGTGTGTGTGTGTGTGTGTGTGTGTGTGTGTGTGTGTGTGTGTGTGTGTGTGTGGTGTAAAAGAACTATAAAGCAAATCTGCAGTGATACCTGCTTGCTGAGGGGGGACACTTGTGCAAGTGCAGTAGACTGGCTCCAGTAGGAAGGGGATGGCAGCATAACTCTCAACATTATAGAACAAGAAATCTAGACAAGGCCATAAATACTATGGGACAAAGGCCCACAAATGGGACAATTTATAAATATTGCACTTACAAACTTAGAAAGTTGATAAACAGGTTTTGCATTAGAGTGAATTTTCTTAAGGATATGAAGTCTGAAAATCAAATGCCTGTCAACTTTCTGACTTCCGTGTTCAATGATTTGCCAGTGATTTGACAGAAAACTGCAATTTTATGAAAAACAGACAAAAAATCTGGACTTTCTGCAAAAATCTGTACTGTTGAGAGATATGGATGGGAGTCTTGAGCCAACACCCATTAATCATTTTCATTTGTTTGCCAAAGCCATTACAGCAGTGTTTTGCAGAGAGGTGAGAAAAGCCTTAAATTTGACTGGTATGTTGTGTGTGTGTGGATGTGGGTAGCTGTGTTTGTGGAAGGTGGAGGTGTGCCTTTGTAAGTGTGGTGCGAATGTTATGGATTATGAAATGGAGAGATTGAGTAAAATTGTGCTCAGTGAAGTCCCTAGCAATTTAATCAGTGCTTGATTCAGACATATACATTCTCCTGTGTTTGTCAGTACTATGTTTGAGTGCATTGTTTTGGAGTGTAGTTTCACTGCTACAGCTGCTGCTACTCTTTCAATACAAGTATCTGCTTTGGAAGTTTTCTCCAGGAGTCTGTTGCTGAGAGGATGAGAGACATGCTACAGGTATACAACTAAGGCAAACTAGATAAAGCAATACTAAGAAAAAGAACTAGGTCACATCAGAGGCTTGGGAGGTCATTGTTAAGAAACTGAGAACTGTTGTAAGATTTATCATTAAATACCATAAGTTCAGGTTATACTATAAGAGAATAACTACAGCAGCCAAAATGCATTATAAGTTGAATATTTTACTGTGCACATTTTAAATGGATAGACTGGCCTAAACTCTGGACTGATGCGTTTGCTTTTTTTTTTTTTTTTTATTATTCCGGGGAAATGCTATTCAGAAGTGAAGAAGCATAGAGACATACAAGGGAACAGATTTAGTGGCACACCAGGCTGTGATCTTTTTTTATGTCTGTTGTCATGCAAAGCTGACTAAATAGTTGAATCTAGTAAAGCTGGAAATGTGAGAATGTAGCCCACTGAAGGAGGGGAGGTGGGAGGAGTAACCTGGCCAGGAACTGAAACTTGCAAAACTGCTCCTTATGAAAAGTCTTTTCTATCTCAGTAATTTGTTGACACTTTTACAAGTTTCTTTCAGAGAATGTGTAGTACATCAGTAGGAACAACATTTGTAAAACTCAGCGCATACTAGTCAATGACACATGAGCTGCAGACTCTCTAACTTGGCAGTTTTTTTCAGGTGTTCCATTCTAAGTGAATGGAAGTCTAGTCTGACAACAAATGGTAGGGTTATTTGTTCTCAGTCTGTGCATTATGGGACAGATTTAGTTTTCCAAAGGAATCACTATGTCTGCCCCCATGAGGGCAGACAAGAGTAAAAACAAAATAAAATTAGGAATGAGTACTTATTTTGCTGCAGGCAGCTTTGGGAGGTGTAGTAAATCATGGCAAGATAAAAAATATATGTTTTCTTCATTATTTGCCCGTAGTGGTCCTTTAATAATAATAGTAACAGAACAAGTCAATACTAAATAGATATTCACAGTGACATCAGAATTCAAAACAACATTTCAGGACAGTCACATATAAATAAAGAAAAATATCTAAACTAAGCTTTACCATATACTTGACTGACTCTAAGAGAATTACTAGCCCCTAGTTAACGTACTTAAGAGCAAGGCAGATGTGGTAAATGGATCTTCTAGTTGTTGTCATGTCAAGAACAGAATAAGGAATGCCATGTCTCTCTGCAACCTCTCAAATTAATATCTCAAATATTATTGCTGGGATAGCTTACAGAATTACATAATTTCTTGTCACCTGACTGTATCCCAGATGAAACCCCCACTGCTGGAATCTGGCAGTATTTAGCATCTACCTGTGAAAATACATAGACCTCAGATCTTTGGCAGATGCTGTAAGTCATAAACCAGTTGCATTCCTTCACATTTCAAAACTAGTAATTATTTCACTTTAAAGACAATACAGAAAACTCCCTAGTACAGACATTCTATCTCTAGCTGCCTTAAAGTAATTTAATTTCAGTTATTTTTCTGAAGTTAATCTGTATTCCAGTTTCCACTGTTAAATTATATACATTTAAACAGTTACAGTAGTGCATGTACATTTCTGTTCTCATCCAGTAGGGCGCACTGTGGATCAATTTTAAACACAAGCATTTTGCAAATACCCTTTTCAACACACGTCTGTACAAAAAAGTTTTTTTATACACGACATACAGTTCTAATACAGTTGTAACACAAGCATCTTTTATGAATCATGTTGATATTCACAAATGACATATAATTATTTACAAAATTCCAGATAGCTATACTGGCAGTATCTCCCTTTGTTGCATACCTATTGAACAACAAATCACTTCACAATGTAAATGTATTAACTAAGAAAAAGTAAGAAGGCAGCCCTTAAGTGACTCCTTTAGCATGCAGTATATAGCTTTTTGCAGTACAAATCTGATTTCCTAAAAGCTTCTATCAAAAAATAAGATGACTATAATAATAAAGACATCTTTCTAAAAAGTCACAAAATGAAGAGTTTTGCAAACAAAAAAGTTTATACTCTGACATTCCTCATGTGACCTCAAAATACACAGACAATTTAACATACTTGGGCAGTTTTCAGATCAAATTGAAGGAACATTATGATAAAGGAAATGTATGCTTGTGTAGGGAATGGTTATTGGTCCTTTTCTAAATGCAAAACATTTTCAGCAAAAATTCAAGAAGGGAATGTGAAGAAAACTGTAAGAATCTAAGAAAATGCTACTTTAAAAAAATGATGTTGCTTGAAAAGTAATCAAAGCTGTTCTAAAGCTCAATGATTGCACATTGATCAACAGCTTAACTTCAGTTCTCCCAGTGTGAAAACAGAAACTGAGAAAAGGATGTGCCATTTAAATCGGTTTTTGGGGTTAATTTCAGTTACTGGCTAGCAAAGATGCCAGAAAAGAAGAAATTTGGAAAACCGAGAAGAAAATCAACCAGGAAATGTTGAGAGAGAACTCTGTCTGGGAAGGATTCTGCGACAGTTCATCAAAAGGCAGTTCAAGCTTCAGCTTTGCTTCAAGTGTACTTTGAGCACTGTCAGTATAATCAAAACATAATGCATTGATTACATTTGATCACATCTCGGTTTCATCAAGGGTCTGTGAAGGTAGGGATATTTCTCCTTTTTCCTAAGGCTGTATAGACTTAGCGTTATGGCTTGTGGGTGCAAGGCTTGGCCACTTGGAAAACTTTTTTTTTTTTTAAATTTGCCATATTGTGAAAGTCAGTATGTCAGTTGTTGACTTTTTTGTTCTTTGTTTAAGGTCATAGGTATACCTCCTGCCAATCCTTTGAGCTTAACTGTAGTCCACAGCTCATGGCAAGTCATCTCCACGGCACTTGAGGAAGATGTCCTATGGTTCATCCAAGGATTGGATGGATCTTGATAAAGCTGTAGGGCACCTTTCACACACACAAACTGTCATGCAGCTTGAGCTGAGCTGACTAAAATACAAGTTTGGGCATCAAGGCCTTCAGAGATTTGCTGCCATGTGTTTCTCTGAGGTTTTTAAGGATTGACGGTCTGATTGTGATGTTCCTTTGTTGGGCAAATAAGTTCCCTTTGGGGAAAAAAACTTCCATTCAATAATTTTTGTTTATTATTAATGCTTTCCTTTTGGGGCGGCCACGGTGGTGCAGCGGTTAGCGTTGCTGCCTCACAGCAAGAGGTTCTCCGGTTCGATCCTCAGCTGGGTTGCCTTCTGTGTGGAGTCTACATGTCCTCCCTGTGGTTGCGTGGGTTTCCTCCGGGTGCTCTGGTTTCCTCCCACATCCCAAAGACATGCTGTAGGTGGATTGGACACTCCAAACTGGCCCTAGGTGTAAGTGCATGTGTGTGTGTGTGTGTGTGTGTGTGTGTGTGTGTGTCTTCTGTGGAAGGCTGGGCGTCGGGCTGGCAACTCGACACCGTAAAACTCCACTGCCAATCATGAATGGACAGGTGATCCGCTGTGGTGACCTCTAACCGGGAAAAGCCGAAAAAAGAAGATTAATGCTTTCCTTTTCAGGAAAGTTATTTTAAAGCTAGTACTTTATTTTTTAACACTGTCATGAGAATGTGCTGTACTTTTATACAAGAACGCTCTTTTCTTGCTATCAGTTTAAAAGTTGTTTAAAGTAGCTGAAAACCTTTTTTTCATGGAGAAATTGTTTTTATTTTATTTGTGGGGCTGGCAATGCATTTTAAAGGGCTTTTTACTATGTTTTTATATGAAAAAAGTGACTTCTAATTACTTTTTTAGCATTTACTGGCATTTGCTGCTTGTTTTCCTTGGGAAAGAGCTACCATTTTCCAGTTGACCATGGAACAATCTGTCATTCCCACTGTTGGGCCTTCTTTCAGCCACAAAAAGAAAAAAATGAAGCAAAAGTCTTTGTCATCACAGCAGGCTATCAGTTTGCCTCAGCCATAGGTGGATGATTCTGCTGTGATCATTCGTTGTACCTCAGACCACTCATCTTTTACCCCAGATCCCTCTGCTGTAGCACCTACAGCCACTGTTTACCAGGGGTTAGCCACGTCTTTTGCAGCTGTTGGGATGCCCTCAGTGGGCAAAAGAGACCCACATTTGTCAGTCCTAGGAGAGGGAATAGGGAAGGCTTCCCTGTTTTGTCAGAATGCTGTGCCCATCTGTGGAGAAGCTGCTGCTGCCATTAATAACATTGTTGTTTTTTCCTGCCAAAAAGAAACAAAGAAACGAAGCATATATTTACTCCTCCTCAAATTTCCTTAGAACTGAGTGGTTTACTGGGTCTTGCGCGGGGTTTTTATTCAGGCTAGTGATCCTTCTTGTAAAGTAGTTTCTGGTAAAAGAAAGAGGGGTACTTCCTTTCCTGAATAAATTCAAGATTCTAAAGTTGAACAGGAAGGCGACAGGATGATGCTTGGACGGCGGTTTCTGGAGGGATGAAAGTGCAAGGTGTGTGGGACACCAAGGACAGACAAATAAATATAAAAGAGATGTTTGCACTGATCAAGGCACTCTGTTCCCTGAATCATCTTTGGTGCTTGGGACCTCCTCATGTTGTTACAGACAATACCACAGTCCTACGGTACATCAGCAAGCAAGAGTGAAGCAGGTTGTACCGCCTGTGCAAATTAGCTATGTTCACTTGGGATATAGCTTCACACACAATCTCACTCTACAGACATTCTTCTTTCTGTCAGTGCAAAGTTGTGAGGCAGACAAGCTGAGTTAGGACAATGGCAAACTCATACAAATGGAAACTAGATCAGGGGATTTTCTAAGATTTGATACATCTGTGCAGAGTTTCTCAAGTAGACCTGTTTGTCTCCTGTCTGAACAATCAGCTGGCAAGATTGTGCATCGGGACTCCATGTAAGAAGTCATACAAGATGGATGTATTTTTTTTTCATGGAAAGAAATGTTCCTGTATGCTTTTCTAGCCTTTCCACTAATGTCTACGGTACTTCTGAAGTTTCAGAAGGAATCCCCATGATCATTGTTGTGATGCCTTTCTGGCCTAGGCACTTCTTTTGGAAATGACCACAGTCAATTGCCACAAGTTTCCTCACAGACTGGATCTACACATTTTCAAAAAACAGTAGTGTTTGATATACCCTGAGACCAATTAACTTAATTTGACTGCCTGGGTGATAGGGCCTTCATTTAAGCACCTGTTTACTGAGGATGTGCAGCAGGTATTACTGGAGACAAGAAAGCTTGCTACTAGAAAGTCATATATTAGTAAATTGAAAAGGTTTTCTAGTTGGTGCCAACAACATATCAATCATCCATTCAGGGCTAGTTGTTGTCTGCTTTTACAGTATTTGTATGAGTTACTATCCTGTGGACTTTGTTACTCCTCTATCAGGGTTCATTTGTCAGCCATTTCAGCATGTCTGTTCATGAATCCTCCTCTTTCAGTGCATTCTCATCTCAAAAACGATTTTTTTTTTTACTCAACAGATTTTTATTTTTTTTTATGTTTGAGTAAATTGTGATACAGTCACTATTAATTACAGATCAAGTTAACAGAAGTAGTTAATAATCATAACAATATGTACAATATTTACAAATGGTCCAATGAAAGGAAACGGAGAGAAAAAAAAACACATATGACATTTATAATTATATATTCCTTTAAGTTCACATTATTCCATGTCCCTTTTAAATTCATGAAGAGAAAGTTGTGTCTTTTTGTAGTGTGTCTGTGAGTATCAAGACTCTATTCCAAGGGTTGTTAATCCAACGTCTGGGAAAAATTCTTTCTTCTTTAACTTTTATTTCTTTTAGTGCAGATTCCCTTAAAAGAGAAATAAAGTCTTCATAACTTGGAGAGATTGTGGATTTCCATCTTCTTCTTATACATTTTCTGGCCACAGCCAGAATAGTCCATAAAAGAAGTTGATCTCTTTTATTAACAGTTATTAAGGCATCAACATTCAAAAAAATTAATGATTTTGTTAAAACAAATGTATCATTATAAATGGCTTGAAGAAATGTATTAATGTCATCCCAGAACTTTTTAATACAATCGTAAAATATATGTAACCAATCTGCTTCACAATTTAGAGTACATCTCCAACAAGTAGCTTTCTGATTAGGATTAAATTTAGCAATTTTGTTTGGGGTATAAAAAGCTCTATGCAAAAATTTCCATGTGAAGATTTTCCATATCTGGAAGTTAGAGGTTAATTTAACTGATTGCAGAAGATCATTTTTACTTTCAGGAGATAGGCTCGTAGTCAGATCTTTTGTTATAGTATTCCATGTGTTTTGAGTTATTTTGGTTTTATACACTATTAATATTTTATATATTTTAGATATAGAAATTAACTTGTTATGCTTGTCATAAATTATTTCTTGTATATAATTTATGAGTTTTGGCTTAGAATTAAAACTTGAATTATTAATAACCTCCCACAAACTTTTTGCGTGATGCAATACTTTTTGGAGATCTTCTCTATCTTTATCAAGTATTTTAAATTTATCTATTACTTGTTGGATGTTTAATGTGCTACAATTGTTTAAGCATTGGAACCAACAAATAAAATTATTAGTTTCCCATTTAATACATTTTTTTCTTGAATTTTTTCTTTAAAATTCTTTGTTGTATTAAAAGGTATCAAACGTTCAAACCATAGTTTTATATCAGAATTTGTTTTTAAGAAATTTCTAAATAGATTATATATGTTATTTAAGTATGATAAATTGGTAGGTTTTGATGTATTGTGTTGTAGATTGCTACTTAAGTGCCAAAATATGTTGTTATGATTCTTCAAGTCTATATTTTTTAATGTTTTATTTTCATTTAAGAAAAAACTTGTATGTAAAGTTTTCCACCTAGACGAGTAGTTTGGGTTTATCCATTGTAGTACAAGTTTAAAGATGGAAGCTTTAATGTATGTCTTTATATCTGGAAATTTAATTCCTCCCAAGTCCCAGGGTCTAATATGGTGTGTGAAAGCAATTCTATTTTTTTTTGGATACCATAGAAAGCCCATCAAGAGTTTCTAAATTTTTTTTATAATTTTTTTGTTTGGTAAGATAGGAATTGCTAATGCTATATAGTTTATTTGGGGTAATAATATCATTTTTATTATCTGTAATCTAGCTTCAAATTTTAACGTTAATTTATTCCAGGTATCAATTTGTTTTTGAATTAAGTTTTGAATTTTATTATAATTTAAAGTTATAGTAGTATTTATGTTGTCAGCTATAAGAATTCCTAGGTATTCGAGTGATGAAACTCTTTCTCCAATAATTTGATACTCACTCAGATGATAAACATCATCTCTATTCAAGAGTATATGTTTTGATTTTGCTTTGTTGGAATAAAGACCTGAAATGGAGGAAAACTCTTTTATTTTTTCCTCTAATGCTTGTATGGTCTCTTCTTTTGGTTTTAAAGTCAACAAGATGTCATCAGCAAATAACATGATTTTGGAATTATATTGATTATAAAATTAATTCCTTCTATTTTTAGTTCACTTCAGATTGTAGAAGCAAATAGTTCTATCACTAAGGCAAATAGTATGGGAGACATAGGACAGCCTTGCTTAGAGCCTTTAGTTATTTTAAAAGCCTCTGAAGTAAATGGACCTAACTTTACATAAGCTAGATTATCTTTATATATGTTCTTTATTAAATTTATAAAGTTTGATGGAAAGTCAAAAAATACCAGAATTTTAAATAAGTAATCCCAATTTACTGAATCAAATGCTTTCTCTATATCAAGTGTAATTATAAGGGCTTCTAAGTTATCTCTATTCAAAGCTTCAGTAATAGTTAATATTCTCTGAATGTTATCATACGTGTGTCTACCAAATATAAAGCCTGTTTGGTCTTCATTTATAACGCGAGTCAAGGATTTTTTAATTCTATTCACTAAGATAGACATAAAAGTTTTATAATCATTGTTAAGCAGAAATATTGGTCTATATGAGCTACACTGGGATAAATCTTTTTTATCTTTTTTTATAGGAGTAACTAGTGAGTATTTCCAGGATGGTGGGATTATATTTTGTGTTTGAATTTCATTTAGCATATTATGGAACAAAGAAATTGCTGCATTTGGGAGAATTTTATATAATTCCATTATGATTCCATCCATTCCTGGTGATTTGTTATTCTTACTTACTTTTATTATATCTCTTATTTCCTTTATGGAGATATGTTTATCCAGGTCTATTTTTAGTTGTGCAGGTAATGTATTTAATAAAGGACAGTTAAATTCCAGCTCTAAAGAAGTAGTATTGCTAGCCTTATTTCCATAATGATGAGCATAATAATACTTAAAGGCTTCAAGAATATCATTTACTTCAGATACCTTATTTTTCCCTTTCCCTTCGTGTATTATATTTATGATATTATTTTCAGAATTCTGCCTCTTAATTCTCATAGCTAAGTTATGGAGGTGTTTTGGGGATGTTGATATTGAGGCAAATTTTAGTTTTTCCAAAGCTAGATTTGTCTTATGGGTAAGAATTTCATTATATTTCTTGTTTAAATCTTTAACTTCTTCTCCTTTTTTTCTGATCTTCTGATACATCATAATAGCTTATATTTAATTCTGTTATTTGTTTTTGAATATTATGCAGTTCAGATTCCCATTATTTTGTTTTATTTTTAAACCATGTAACAATTTTGCCATATAAAAAGACCTTTAATGTGTCCCATGTTATTGTATTGTTTGTATCTTTAATCGGGTTTGTTTCTAAAAAATATTTAATTTCTGTATCTAGCCAAGGTTTAAATTCCTTTAATTTAAAAATGTAGGCTGGTATTCTTGTTACTAGATTTAATCTTTTAAAATCCATTTGTACTTTAATGATTAAGGCGTTATGATCTGAAAGAGGACATGGAATAATAGAAAATTTTACTATTCTGTTGTTTAAGTCAGAAGATATAAGTATTTTATCTATTCTTGTTTGAGTATTAAAGCGATAATCACTGTGTGAATAGTTTAGTGAGTTAGATTCTTTAAACTTAAATGCATCTATCAAATTTAAGTTTTCTATCCATCTCTTGAAATATTTACCTACGGGTGAAAGACGTAAATTTCTTTTATTAGTTGTTTCAGAGCTATCCAGAATACAGTTAAAATCTCCCCCCAATATTATCATACCTTTATATACTTTGTTAATCAATTCTATGTGTTTTTTAACAGTAGATAGTCCAACTCCAGGAATCCAATAAATATTTATTAAAGTCCAAATTCTATTTTGATATTTTATTATTACAATTGATAATAACCCTTCTTTATCTTCATGTTTGTAAATGATCTGTGGAATAATGGTACTTCTTTTCCATAAGATTATAACTCCTCTTGTTTTTTTTTTTTATACTGGGAATGAGAGAGGATTAGATAGTCATTGGGTTTCCATATGAAATCTTCCTCTAATTTTAGATGGGATTCTTGTATAAATATAATTTGTACTTTTTGTAATTTCAGATATTTTAGAAAGTTTGATCTTTTTATAGGGTTATTTAAACCATTAATGTTTATAGATAACAAAGTTGTGTCAGTCATTTTTATAAATATTTATCATGTGCTTTCAGGTTGATTGTTTTATTAGACGTTTGCTTTGTCTTAGGACCTATGGTATTTAGTATATTAGTTATATCCTCTTTTCTTTTAGAAGTTATTACAAAACAAGTATAACTATTTCTATATGCGTTTAAAAAAATCTTCCATTTGGACCACTGAGAAACAAAAAAATTGAAAAACATTGTATTAACATATTTTAAACAAACAAATAGTGTTTCAACCACACCAAGTCTCAAACATGAAGTGTCTAACACCTCAAATCTGTTTGAACTTAAAAGTTCAAACAGATTTACCTTCAAGATAAACATTAGCATTAAAAGAAGAAATATTACTCTAGCTTGAGCTCTTCAATAAGGAAAACAAAACTAAAATCAGAGAACATCAAATACTTTCATGCATGTATATATTTAAATCTTGACTGTAAAATCTTGTTACTACATGAATGCATTCCATCAACATAGTATAGATTAATTAATAAATAGCTAGTCATTTTGTTATTATTTCATGCCTTGGTATAGGTAATATTGTACCCATAGAGTGCAATGCTTCAATTAATTAGTCATTTATATAGTTATTTTTCATACATTGTAGTAATGGTATTAATTTACAAACAACAATATTAAATTATCTATAAGGGATTATAACTGTGCTATTAGAAATAGAATTAATACTTGTGCTATGAATTTGCATTATTAGAATTGGTACATTGTTACTAAAACTCTTATAATTTCTTTCCAAAACTGTATGAGACATTTCATATTATTTGATTATTATTACAATCTTCTAAAATAAATTACTATATTAGTAATTAACAATAAGAATTATTACTTATTAGATTACGTCTACTTGAACAATATAACTTATCAAACCTGGTCAAGATGTCATGACTTTTATAATTCTGTTGTCTATATAATAAAGTAAAGAAAAATTATTAATTCGTGTGAAAAGTTAAACTCTTGCATTATTTATATGTGACCTTTTATAACTCTGTGACTAATTAGCTATTATTCAGAAGATTTTCTCTATTTAGTTCCAGGTAAAAGCCACACATAACAGAGTTAATCATCTGTAAACACAAATGTAATGAGTATTTAATAACTGATAAAAGTCTCATATTTAAAGTAGGCTGTAAACAATAAACTAGCATTATGCCTATGAATGTAAGTTACAATGATAATGCTAAGAAGTCACAGTTGTATCATATACAACTATTTATAATGATTGTTTTTTTCCTTTCTTTTTCTCCTTTTATAAAGCTTCTTTTTGTATGTTAACTTGTTTAATAGAACAAGTTATTGAATAAATAAGCATCTGAAATACCTTGTAAACTAGTAGTTGGAAGTTTCTTTCATGTCACTTTAAGTCAACAAATGAAACTAATCCATCTAACACATTAACAATTACATGAGTTTGGAGAGCATGTACATCGTATATATACAAGACATTAATCACCAGATCACAGCAGTATTTAAATGGTTCATTCTATCCCAGTCAGTTTATGTAACACCTTCTTCAAAGCGCAGGTATCACTATATTTGGATATATCACTGGTAAAATTTAACAGCAACTGACAACACTATTACCTTCTTTTTTCCTTACTCTCCTTCTTCTTCTTTTTTTATTATTATCTTCTTTTTTCTTTCCCCTTTTCCTCCCATCTCTTTTTAAATAATGGGAAATAATGAAAGCACTTGGGAAATTAGAAATAATTTAAAAGTAAACATTTCACATTCAAAGTATTGAATAATAATGTGCAGAGAGAAGAAAAAAAAACTTTACAATGTTGTGTTTGAGCACCATCTTCTGGGAAGTAGCTGTAATTACAGCTGTAAGCATTTCAACATTTCACTTGTTAAATGTGTAAAGACAAGCTACTTTCCTTAACAGAAAGCTAAAGAAATCTAAAACAGAAAGTTCATGACTGCTGCTCATACTTAAATAATTTATTAAAATGATGATAACATCCAATTTAATTTAAGAAATACTATCATTAGACTTTTCCAATTCTATTCTCCACTAGTAGCAATGATAATTTAATGTGTTTGTAAGCATATATATAGCGCTTTATTCAAAGTTATTTTAGCACTATTCTTAAGTATACTTTTATCTGAAGTTAGCAATAGGAAATAATGCTGTAGCAGGGGATAAAAGGAGAATATATGATGTGTAAAATTAACTGTAAGCTAAACGCTTTCATTTCAAGCAAACAGAACAGCCAAGTTTAGAAAAGGGATATTGTGATAGTGTGTACTTGCGCGCCATCTTCTGGTCAGTAATTGTAACTACAAGTATGCATGCTTCAGTATATCTCCTGCTGTGAAAGAGATGGTGAACAACTTTCTGTGTAAAAATCTAAAAATAGCCAAGCAGTAGGTTCGTGAATGCTATTTACTTTTAAATGGTTCAATGATGTTCTAAGAACAACTGATGCATTTAGAAACATTTCTATTTTTAACATATTTATCTCTAAATTTTGGTCGATAAGTATAAAATGTGCACTTTAGTAACATAACTTACTATTATAAAATATAAAGGAATTTATTCAAACAGTTGCTAGTAACTTATTTTAGCTATGAAATGCTTTTCTAGGAGAAATAGTCTAAAAGATAAACTATTATAAGGACTTCTAGAACAATGTTAATAAGCATCTAATAAACTGTCTTGATTTTATATTCATGCGACAACATAAAAAAAAGCAATTATGCATTTCAGTTCCTTAGTGAATCAATTTTTAAGTACTAAATAAAATATTATTATAATAGGCTAAATAACTAATAAAGGGCAGAAAAACTGCTTTGAGTCATATATTAAGGGAATTAACTTTTAGATAATGTAGTCATACCTTGGTTGATACTTTGAGAGAAGTAGTATCTTCCGCTTCTTTTTTTCCCTCACCTCCGACCAGATATTTTTTCCTGAAGCTCTTTTTAGGGAAGATGAATTTGCCCAGTCCATTTCATCGGGAAGTGGAATTATGATGTTGTTTTTTATGAAGGTTGTGGCTTCCTCTATGTTATTAAAAGATCTCATGTCATTATTGTATTGAATTCTTATTTTGGCAGGATAAGAGAGCTGTGTCTTGATTTTATGCTGCTTTAGAAGTTTTACTAATGGCCATGCTTTCTTCCTTAAATCCAGAACTCTTGTGGAATAATCATTATCAAATCTTAATAATGACTGTTTATACATAACAGGATTTTTCCTCCATGCTGATCTCAATATTAGTTCTTTGTCCATAAAAGATAAAAATTTAATCACTATGGATCTTGGAGCAGACTTAGAAGAAATAGAAAGTGGCTTACCAATAGCTCTGTGTGCTCTTTCTATTCCATAAGATAATCCTTCTTTTAATCCTAGAACTTCAGGTAGCCAGGAGTTCAAAAATGAGATGATGTCATCCCCTTCAGTTTTCTCTGGAAGACCAAAAATCCTTATGTTTGTTCTTCTCTCTCTATTTTCAATATCATCCATTTTATTTATTAACCATGTATTTTGTTGTAACAAAAATTGGGTTTGTAGTTCTTCTTTTAATCTCCCATCAACATCACTTAAGGAAGTCTCAATGTCTGAAATTTTTGTTTGTTGCTGTTGTAATATTTCTTTAAAAATTTCAGTTTGTTTTGGACAGTTATCTTTAAGACTTTCTAAGTTCTCAGAAAATCTTTCCATCTTTAACGACAAGTCCAGTAAAGTAGCAGATATCTGTTGCATCTCTTTTTTCAGTATAGAATCTGAGTGTGAGTTCTTTGAGTTACTCATTTTCAACAGCTTGTGGTGTCCTCTGAAGTATTTGACAGGAAAATTTCAGAATTTTTCTTCAAAGTTGGTATTTTTATTGTATGTTACTTCTTCTTCAATAATTACCCAAAATTTTTTAAATATTTTTAGTTTTTCTTGTATTTTCTAGTAAGAGTTTGAAGAGCTCAAATTTAAGCTGCTTTGTTAGCCATTAGGCTCCGCCCCCTCTCAAAAACGATTTTGAAAGGGTTTTGCATAACAAACCTAGAAAACTAGTGTTCCCTCCTTTGGATCTTAATTTTGTGTTAGAGAAGCTAACACTTGCCTCATTTAAACCAGCTAATCTGACTGACTTAATGTTTCTTACATAAAAAAAACAGTTTTACTTTTTGCTCTGACCTCTGCAGGAAGGCTGTCTGAATTGCAAGCTCTTATGATGAGTCAACCCTATCTCATTTTAGACTGGGACAGGCTTTCTTTGAGAACTAATCCTTCTTTTATGCTTAAAGTGGTATGCATGTTTACTTTAAGCCAAGCTATTTATCTCCCCATTTTCTTTCCTGGACTCAAAAATGAGGGAGAAAGGATACTGCATACATTGGATGTCCACAGACAATTCTAAGTACAATCTTGACTGAACTAAATCTTTCAGATATGTTGATCAATTGTTCAGTTCTTGTGAAGGTAAAAAGGAAGCGACAACTTGTATCAAAACAGACTATTGTCAAATGGTTGTATAAAGTTGTTACCTTTTGTTATACTCACTGCAACAAAACTATTCCAGGAAACGTCAAGGCCCACTCTACCGGGGCCTAAGTTTCATCTATGGCTTTTTGGAAAGGGTTGGATTCTAGAAACTGCAATATGGTCTTGTGTGCATATGTTTACAATGAACTGTAAGCTTTATTCCTTCTGTAGGCATAAATCAGACTTTGCAAGGGCCATTCTACAGGGGATCCCCAAAATCTAGTAAGCTAGAGTAATCTACCTATATAGCTAAGGCTGCTGCAGCAGTGATCAATATGTGAACATAATACAGTTGTGTAAGTAAACTTACTATAACAGTAGATGTTCGAATAGCCATTGCTGCAGTAGGAACTTCCCTCCCACCATCCCCCATGTTTTTTTTATTTTTTTGTGCGTTGTTAATGCTAGGGTATGGTTATTCATTTTTGTTCCTCTTAAGATTGTCCTTTCAGGGTTCAGTTTCCCTCTCTGTTGGCAGGAATGCTCTGAAGAACTTGGCACCCAAACCTGTCTTTTAGTCAGCTCAGCTCAAGCTGATAGACAGTTTGAGCTTATGGAAAGTGCCTTGAAGCTTTGGAAGCTAGCTGGCTGTTATCTTTGGTAGGATGCAAACCTGTATAGCTAAGGCTACTGCGTCAGTGATCATTTGAATATCTGATGTTATGGTAAGTTCATTTACACCACTGTACTTTCCCAGTGGGATTCAGAAACCTTTTTTTCCAGTGAAGGGGAAGTTCACTTCCCATTGATTACAGAGTTGTTTTCATACTGAGCTTCATTGGCAGAATCCTTGATGGACAGCCCTGTCGACACATCTTTCAGTGACTGCTGCATAGATAGCTTTTGAGAAGAAAACATCCTCTGAATCTTCAAAGTCGTCTTCAGTACCTTCTTTTGGTCAGTTGTACATCATCAGAGTCCTCACTGGATTTCATCTCTTTCTTCTTGGAGATTGACGGAAGTATGTAATATCATTGCTCTGTGAACTTCAGTGTCTTCCCTTGCTTTGGTAGTTTTGATGTAAGAAACCTGTTACAAACTGCTCGTGCTTGCAACAGAACAGTGTGGCATTGAAAACCTTAAGGTGTTCACAATTTTCATAACTTAATTTGGCCACATACAGTGCATGCAGAGAATGTGCTGATTGTTACTGCTATTTTTTTTTTTTTTTTTTTTTTTTTTTTTTTTTAAATTTGGGGAAAAGATCTTCAGATAGCTCTTGTATGAACTTTATTTAGTTAGGAAAGTAAAAGGTAATTTAAAGTCCTTGAAACAGACAAAACAACACCGAATGAGTAAGATAGTGTAAATCAGAACTTTTACATGGCTAAACTGTTCAATGTAATATCATGATGGAAACTCGAAAAAGCATTGTCTACAGTCAGATTGAGCTTTATCTTAACTCCAATGGAAAAGATCTAAGGACTATTAGGTCAGCCGTCTTTTGTTGAACTTCTGACAGTAATGACATTTAAGAGAAAAAGATAGATGAACCCATGCTTTCAAGAAGTGAGAGAGACAGGTTTTGCAGAAGACTGCCCTGCCAAGCAAATACTAAAAAGAGTCAGGTGTTTGGCAGTAGGACTTCTGTAAATTCAGCAGTGGCAGAAGAATAAATTATAGAACACAAGATTTCTTTAAAAGAGCTGCATCTTGCAGTTTAAAATATATAGCACACGTCATACAGTAGACACTAGTACAGCAAAATGCATTACAGAGTAAGAAATGTGCATTGTTATAATCAACAGTAGTCTTTGGCATGTTTTAATCAACTAACTAAAAAGTTTAGTAATACATTTATGGAAAGAAAATGGGCAGACGTAGTAAAGCAAACGGTCTTTGTCTTCATCCAGTATCAGGATCTTTGTTTATGAAGTAATTTTGGTCTCTTTTGAGTCTGCAGAGTTTTCATGTTTGTCAGATTAGAGAATCTGCAGTCCCTTTGAGGGTTATGTTACCCATCACTTTACTTCTTACAGCCTGTTTGGTACACTTGGGACTCTTACTGAAGTTACACTGGTAGACAGTAGGTAGATTATAGAACCACTTGGGAGAGTCCATTTCATGTATTTTGCACTGATCTTGAATACCTGTTTAAATTTAGTAGCAGTTTCATCAGTCTTGTGGACTATTGCAGCATCTCTTTTCCTTTGTAGCCTTAGAAAAAAAAAAATAAAGGACTTACTTCCTACCGCAAGTGGTGTTTGAGATTGAGGCAATAGAACAAGGCTAGTCAATCATTCAAATAAACTTAGCAAGTGTGTATGTGTGTATCCCACTAGTGTCTGTGCCCTGAAAATGTATATGTTCATAGTAGCATATTGCATGTCACCAAATCACTGCAGTATTACGTTAAATCCAGAGTGAATTTTCAGAATAAATAAACATTATTTTGAAAAGGTGTGTGTGTGTGTGTGTGTGTGTGTGTGTGTGTGTGTGTGTGTGTGTGTGTGTGTGTGTGTATAGGTATAGGTTACAGAAAATATAGCAGGAAACAAAGTGCAGATAAGGAGTAAATAATTCATATTGAAACTGATAGCTCTTCATAAATATGAAAAGGCAAATTTATTTTAATCGCGGGATAGAAAGCTTTTAAAAGGGTAGTCTATAGTTACAGATATCCACATAGTGAAGAATAAGATTAACTAACCCCTTCCTTAACTTGCAGGAAGAGTTTCTGCCACCTACTGCTGATTTTCAGCAGTCTCTGTGAACATCCAGACATTTTAGAAAGTGCTTTCTGTTTATTGCAGCCTTTTTTGATGATAGTGTCTTTAATGTAAGAAATCATTTATATGGTGAGTCATAATGACCTATGGGTAGCAAATTAACTTAATCTATCCCTGCACATTGATTTATGTGTACTCAAAAAAATGTCAGTCAGTGACTATCCAACTGCAGTGAACAGACCCTCCAGTTACTGGGCTATAGTTCATATAATTTTGTGTGTGAACATGATCAGACTCCTAAATTCCGCCGTTTTTTTGTGTCTAATTCATAGATGCATAAGAACTATTTGTGCCACCTTTATACCTCTCTGCACTACGTTGGGTTGATCATGTTTTGTCAATAAAACAGTAATCCATTTATATACATGATCAGTTGCCAGCAGCTAATGACATTAATGTCATCGAACACCCCTCTCTCCCATTTTCTACATGGGGTTGTGGTGTCATGTCAACTGTTATCTCTCTCAATTCAGTGCCACTCTCCTGCCTTCACCAGTCCCTCCATCTCTTTGTTGGGCACACTTTTTTCTTCTTTCCTTCCTCCTTTCTGTCTCAAATCGTCTTTTCCTGTTTGTCTTCAGTTTTTTTGCACTAGTGCCTGAACCGCAGTAATCTGATCTCTTTGACCTTCTCTGCAGTCGGAACTTCTTTGACTTCTGCTGTGATGTCCTCATTCTTCTTTTGTCCCACATTGTGCATCATACCATTCATCTCAGGCACTTCATCTCCATCACCACTAGCTTCCTCAACTGCTCTGCCTTTATTGGTTTCTGTACCATGCAGTGTTACTGGTCGCACCACTGTTTTGTACACTTTACTTTCAGCTTCTTTTCCATTCTTCTGCCATACACTACCTCTGACACTGTCCCAGTTGACTAAAACCCCACTGTTTCTAGCTTTGACCTACTTATTCAGACTTCCCTTCGCCACAACCAGGCAGGCACTTTAACCTGTTAACCTGTTCAACTGTTTTCCCTTCTGCCTCAGTTCTCTGCTTCTTCTGATTTTTAATGAAAGACAATATGAATAATAGTTGACATGAACCTACTTGATTCCATGTCTTAGAAACTGTGGCCTAGACTGTGCCTAGACAGTCCAGGATCCATTAGTGGCCTGTGAGTTGGAGGAGCTGGCTGTGGGAGTTGAGAATGACTAATGTCAGCTCGCCCATCCCTTGTGATGGATGTTGACCAAGTCCCACTTCAAGAGTGCCCAAGATGTACCTTTGACATACTAGGGGCTCAGGAGGCACAAACCTGTACTGAAACATTAACCCACACTGACCAGGCATAGCATGTATTGCTGTCTGCTTTTTGGGCAACAGGAAAGGATATTATGAGCATGAAAGTTCTCCTTCCCCTTGCAGGATTCTTCTCAGCAATCCAAACTCTTGCTTCCATTTTTTGTGTCCTTAGGGAGCAGATTGACCAGTGGAGGTAGTGCACAGATAATCATGGACAAAAGGGAGCCAAACATTTTTTAAATAGTTGATATAAACCTGATAAGTGATGCCTGCGTCTGGAAATTCATGAGACGAAAATTGTTTTCTTTTTAAAACCACTTTATAACAAAACTGGCAATGCTTACTTTTCAGTCTTCTTTGCAATGTATATTTTTCCATTTGTATTGTTAGTTGATTTTCCCAGCTTGCCTCCATCTCAAATGTCAGGCGTTTCCTTTACAGGTGCTTGATTAATCTGTCCTTTAACGTGTACAGTTAAAACTGTTTTTAACATTTCTAGCAACATTTGCAGTCATGTTCTGAGATGACCATTTGGCAGCTGCCTAGAGAGGTATGCACCAGTTGCCTATTCTTAAGGTTATGCTATCGTCTACTGTAAGAAACCGTTGTGTCTGGGCTGCCTCTTTTCTTAAAGAGAAGAACACAGTGAGATTGTACAAGGCTCTTTTAGACCAACAAAAATTAAACTTAACAGATGATGTTTCACATTACGTTAATGTCAAATTCACTGGACAAGAGAAAATTGTGCATGTACGTACCTCTTCAGAACTTCCAATTGCATCCATAAAATAAATGTTCAGATGATTGAGTATTATGCAGCTAAGCCACTAGAAGAATAAAGAACGGAACTGACTCTATAGAACATTATACATAGTGGTGAGCAGAGAATATTCATGCAGATATTGTATTTAAAACATTTTATTGTAATTTATAGATTCCTGTATCTTCAGACTATTGGAGCCATTGCTGTATTTTTCCCTCATTCAGTCATCGTAATTGGGAGAGCTGGACCATAGTGTCGCTATCATACAGGCAGCTTTTACTCCAAGCCTTAACAATTTCTTCATGCACATGCTTCTGTAGACGCCCTGATGATAGTTGAGCTTTAGGCAGAATGAGGGCATGCTAACTGCTTATGTAGGTAACAGAACCACTCGGGCAGCCTTGCCAACACAACTTGTTAAGAGTGTGTTTTAAATTTGTAGTTTTAAACATTTTCCAGTCAGAAATGAAACAAAATGTATGACCCAATAATGACAAAACTACCCATTTCAGAACATTTCGACCATAAAAGGCCACTCAAACTTTTGTCATTACAATCCACCAATATCAGTCAATATGCACAGTCTCTGCAGAAGTAAAAATAATTCCACATTAAACAGATCAGTAATTAATGAAGAGGTTGGTGCTGGCAGACAGCTTTACATTTCATCTACAAATTCAGTGCCTGCTGTCCTTGAAGAATAAATTGTCTATGTTACATTAAAAAAGTTGGTAAGCTGTAATATTGCAGTAAGGAATGGTTGAGAAACCGACAACATATTCATAGTTACTGGGCATGTCATCCAAAGAGAGAAGACTCACTCAAAAGTACAGCACGCCCATCCCCCATTAAAGCCAGCACTACAGTATCAGCAATCCATGTACACGGCGTAAGAGTAGAACCCACCACCTTCTGTACCAAAGGGAAGCATGCCACCTGTTATATAGCCATTTTTTAAACAAAATGGCTGCACATTGAAAACAGACTTAACTTGAGCAACAGTAAACGTCTCTTCCCTTGAAACTCACAGTGCCTTGAAAATGCACTGAAACTCGCATTCTTTTAAAACGCACCCCTGATGACTAAGTCAGCAGTCTGATAGTTGGTGTAGAGGGTTCAGGCTCTCGTCTCCTCTAAACCAAGGTACACGTTTTGAGCCTAAGCAAGTTAATTAACTAACCTGCCAGCCCTAACTAGTGTATTTCACACACACAACCCTGAATGAATGAAGAAAGGGTACCTCCTAATGCTAAAGTACAGCTATCAGTAATAAGTAAAAACCGTATTCAAAATGAAACGCTGTACAACAATGGCCAATGAAGTAAAGTTCTCTTGGAGAATAGGTAGTGTGGTTAAATTATATAAAACTTAAAAGTGCAACATATATAGCAAAAAACTTGCATACATTTCCAGTACTTAAATTAAATGCACTTACAAGATATTCACGCTGTGAATGCAGTTATACCATAGTGAAATGATGGCTTCAAAGTATCCAATCTTTTTGGTCTGATATACAAAGTATCCACACTGAAGATGTAGTAGCTGCTATGTGACTGTGATGAACTGTGATAACAGCTTAACCAGTCTAACAGATCAAATAAAAGCTTCTAGCTTTAATGGCAGTTAAAATCCTTTTATTGTGGGAAAAGTTAAAATCTTCAAGTTAAGTTAAAATCTTAATGTAGAATAAAACAGTCTGTATGTATTCCAAACGATAAGCGCTTTCGATATCTTCTTCAAATTTCGCTGTAGTATAACTGCAAATGTACTGGGGGGATAGTTGGGGCCTCCCCAAAACTGAGCTCAGACTTATGGCAGCCTGACTTGGGATGCATATGTTAGGGAACACAGTCTCCTCTCACTTAGGTACATAGGTGCTTACAAGGCTATTGATCTGTGAGGACCTTAAAAAGTCTATCCTTAACTTTCCCATGGGAGTTTTTAGCCCTTGTATTTTACATACAAATAAGTCAGAAACAGGCTGAGCAAGGATATGTTGGGACATTTACATGTTTGCTTTAACCATGAGCGACAGAGATGCTAAACTGGGAGTGAATTTGTGGTTTATAGGTATCATTTAGGGACTCAGTGATTGCTCCGGGTTTGTAGTCATCGGTGAACTTGGTCAGCCGCAAGCCGTCCATTTTTGCCTGGACTTTGGATAAATAAATTCTGAACAGTAAAGGACCCAGTACAGAACCCTGTGGTATGCCACTGGTGACTGGCCTTTTGCTAGAGGTGAGGTCACTCACTTTGACAGTATGTATCATGTCAGTGAACCATTTAGCTACCCACCTGGTGATGTAAGGATTAATTCCCAATTGGGAGAGTTTCTGTATAATGAGTGGGGGATTATGTCAAATGCCTTGGCGAGGTCAATGTAGTAGGTATGCACTGTCTTTCCCTCATCCAAGGCCTTGGTGACCTTATTGAAGAAGTCATCCATGATATACCCTTAAAGAATATGAGTCCAGAGTCTGGGGATTGTCTGTGTTCTTGTTGATAAGGTCTTTCTATTTTTTAATGTCTCCAAGTCTTTAAGGTCACATTCTCTTCAATTTCTCCAAGCCTTTTGGGTTTCTATTACCATGATGGGAATTGACCCCATTCCTAAGTCAAAGTACATTTAAAGTTCGTGACATTAGTATTGATTCAATCTATGATGTTAGCCATAAGTGCTCTTCGCAGTACCCATAATATGCCCAGTAATGACTCCTGCAGTTCATATGGAGTTACATGGTTACATCTATTGGTAACCTATCTAAATACAATTGTAGATTGTTTTATAAGTCCCGTTGCTCCTACTACTATTGGAATTGACTGGGTATCTTTCTTCCACATTGCTGTTGTTTCTGCCTGCAAATCCTAATGTTTTATGACTTTGTCTCTCTGTACACAAGACACTGTAGTCACTGGGTGTAGCAATTTCAATTATCAGTGCTACTTTTGTCTTCTTTCATCTATCTTGTGAACTGTTGGTAATGGGTGATCCCATGAAATGTAGAAGTCATAATTTATGTGAAGCTGTCCGGGTCATGTTTCCACTGTTTTTCAACTACTCCCATACCATAATGTTTGCACAATCCCCAGTGCAACAGTCTTGCCACATATTATGCCTTTCGGTATACAGTCCTCCTGCCATTAGTATGTCACAACCAGCAACAAGGTGTTTGACTGTTTCCAATTCTGTTTTACAAAACCTACATTTGTCTGTTTCTCCCACATGTTCAATGTACTTTGTAAACCAACGTGTGTGTAGCCCACTATTTTGGGTCGCCAATATTAATCTTTCATCTTTTGCTTTGAATTCACCTCTCCTTAACCTTTCCTGCATTCGATCTTGATCAATATGAGGTTCTTCCAGAAGTTTTCTGTACTTGCAACTATATTTAGGCATTTTCCACTTTTCTTTTGGGTTTTTTTTTGGCACATTCAGTTGCCGCCTGATTTTTATCTTCTACTGGTTTGATTTCCATTCCTGCTTGATGTCGATATGCTTCTGCTAGACTAAGCAAGGAAGTCATCTTAGATTTAGTCTCCTCATGTTTCAAAACTTTCACTACGTTTGGGTCCTGTGAGGTCAGCCAGATATGTGTGCAGTTCCACGATTGCAGATCTTATACATGTAATCAATTTCAAGGAGACCCATACCTCCTTCAGAACGGGGAATATATAATCTTGGTATGCACTGATTTTTATAAAATCATTTGGTGAGCATGAAGCATCCTTCTTGTTTTCCTATCTAATCTATCCAACACGTTTTACGGCCAGTCAGTCACTCCAATACTGTAAGTTAGGACAGGAAGAGCAAATTGGTTTATAGCTTGAATTGTGTTCCTAGATGTCAGTGCTGTTTTCAGGATTAATGTTAGTCTTCTAAAATATTCCTTACTAGGTTTTATTCGCATTTGTTCATGTTGTATTGTTGATCCTTCATCAGTTCCCAAATATTTATACACTCCCTCTTGCTCAAGTTCTTTTATATCACATTCTTGTCACAAACTGATGTTTTTTTGGTGCTGCAGTTTTTCTGCTTTAAAGGTTGCTTTTGCACACTTATCTAAACCAAATGACATCTGAAAAGTTTTGATTACTTGCAGTTGTGCTTTCAGTTCCTCATCTGATGAGCTGTACAGTTTTACATCATCAACAGAGAAGATAAGAAGACTTTACACTTTGTTGTTTTCTAGGAGCCAAATTATAGCCATGGCCTAATCTGTTAAGTAGACAGCTTAATGGGTTATGGGTAAGACAGAATAGCAAAAGTGACAGGGAGTCACCCTGGAATATCCCCCTTTGAATTTTTATCCCTGGAATAATAATCTGTCCTTCATGGATTAATTGCAGAGTAGTCCGCCACTGTTTCATGGTCACTGTAATGTTGTTAATCAGTGTAGGATGTATCTTATACATTTTTAAGCACTCTTTTATCTATGAACGTGGGATACTATCAAATGCTTTTTTATAGTCAGTCCATACCATACTTAGATTCTTCCCATTTTTACAGTTCTCCATTATGACTTTATTTAGCAACAGATGATCCTTTGTTCCATATGATTTTCTTTTATTGCTTTTCTATTCTATTGCCATGATTGACTTTTCTTCTCAATGACTATAAAGTCTGACGACATCAATTCCAGTGTAGTTTATACGTAGTTGGAAGGCAAGTTATTGGCCTATAATTTTTAGAGTAGCTTGCAGGTTCACTCTTAAGTAGGAGCATAGTTTTTCCTGTTGTTAGTCAGGTTGGTGTCTGTTCAGGGTCCACATATAAATAGTTCTTACTCATAGCTAAATCTTTGTGTAAAGATGTTAATACTTTTAACCAGAAGTTAGGTCCTGCATCTGGGCCTGGTATTTTCTAATTAGAGGCTTTTCTTAACTTTGTGTCAATCTCTCTGGCTGTTACTTCATCCCATTTCATATCCTGTGCCGTTGAACTTCGTATTCTTTCTTTTACTTTTTCTATCCATTTAGCATCTTTGTGTTCTTCGGAATCTTCGTAAATACTTCTCCAAAATCTATCCATTTCTTCTTTTTTTGGGTGGTCTTTCAATTCCTTTTACTTTGTTTCCGAATTCTTTATAAAACTTTTTGGATTTTTCAATAAATTGCTTATTTTGTACGTTTCCTTTATATTTATCTGTGTGTCTTCTAAGTTTTTCTACCTGTGCTGACATTTTTAGTTTATTATTTGTGATAGTGCATGGTAGATCCTGATCTGTTAAAATATTATGCATTGCTTTTGTCACGTCTTTTCTGGAGTATTTTTGTTCTGTTCCCTCTTCTCTACTTGTCTAACAGTGACACTTCTTGTCTTAACTGCGTTATAGTTTTCTGTATTCGATACTTCCATGATGTATTTGATTTCTCCCCTTCCTTTCCCTTACTACCCTGTGTTCTTGTGGTAGACATTTATCTGTTATTAATTTAGCTGCACAGTAATATATCATGTTTACTTCTGTTATATCACATGGATCTCTATGAACAGTCCTAATTACTGTGTTCGTTTTATCAAACTTCTGACTTTTGGGGTTTTGTTGACTTTCAGTCTATTTCTTTCAATGATCGTAATATATCTGTCTGTCTCTATTAAATCAAACAACTCTTCTCTTAGCTCATTTTCTTCTAAACTGAGGGCACATTTTTTGTTCTCCATTTCCTGCGGGCATTCTGTAGAAAGTTCTATAGCATCTTCCTGTGGCACATTCTCTTCAATTTCATTCTGTATTATCCATTGCTCTTTCATATGAGGACTCACTGGCCTAGCACTCCTCAATATTGACTGCTCCAGAGTTGTTCAGTTTCCTGTTCCTTCCCTTGCTGTCCAGCTTCAAGTGAACATTTATACTGGTTTCCTGTGGAAAGTCGCCAAAATATCTTCATGGCAACTGACCAGTTGCTTCCCATTACACTGGTTTCTCCTTAATTTGGATGTCTATTGCTCTATCCTGCTGTGGTGCTTTCTGAGCTGGATTAAATACACTGAATCCTTCACTTCACAGATACTCCATAACCTCAGTTTTTATTTCTTTAACTTCTCTGTTACTAATCTTCTTTTCTACTTTTCCTGTTTGCCTTCTTATTTTTTGTATTGTAAGGTTTTCCATGTCCAGATTCCTTTGCCTGTATTTCTCTTCAAATATCTTTGGTGCTGCTCTTTTTGTATTGATTAATTTTGGGTTCTCATTTGCGTAAATATTACACCATATTAAATCTCCTTTCCTTTCCCATGTCTATATTTTTTCTTCGGAAGTCTCTTGAGCTTCTTGTTTCCCATTACTTTGGGGGACTCATTCCATCATGCTGTGATGTAACCTGTGCTAGACCTTCTAAACTAATCCTTCACTTTGCAGGCATTCCATTAACTTCAGCTTCTGTTTTTTATCTTCTACTTTGCTAATCTTCTTTTCTGCAATCCCTATTTGTGATATTTTCTTTATTGTGAAATTTTCCATATCTGGATGTCTTTAACTATATTTCTCTTTGAATATCATTGGGGCTGCCTTTTTTGTATCGATTAATTTGGCTTTCAACTTTGCATAAGTATTGGACCATATCAAATCTCTGTTTCTTTCCCATATCCATATTTCTTTTTTATACTTTTCAAAAATCTCTAGGTTTTGTTGTTTATATTTTCGCACCTCCTCAGATGTTTCTTTTTCCAAACAGATCAAAGTGTCTTGGTCTATATAATGTTTTTCACAAATCTATTGTATTAATAAAGACATTTTTATTTTTATTTGAGGCTTCTGACAGTTTTTCTCGTGGAAGTATTTTTCTTTCCTGTAATTTTTCTGTTAATCTTTTTGTATATGTTGTATCTGGAAATTCTGGGCTTTTTGCATAATAGTAAGAGTACATAGTTTCATTCTTATTCTCAATAGTCCACTCTATCGTCTTTATGGCTCTTCTTTGGCCTATCAGTTTATGTGATTTTTTTTGGACTGCTAATGCCTTCTACAGTTGGGGGGGGGGGGCATCCTCCTCCTGGGCCTGTCCTAGCCCTGTTGTAGGAATATTTCCATATTTTGAGGATTCTACACTGTTATTTCTTCCAGTCCTAGCACCCGTGGGCCTACCAGGATTGAGCACTTTTTTATTCTGGGTCTTGTGCACTCAGCTATCTTTTTTTTTTTAATTTTTAACCTACTTCTGTCCATGATATAATCCATATCAAATACAGTCTATATATCTGTGTCATCTTGGTGAGTTTTTGTGAAAAACAGGATTCAGTTCATGAAGGTACTCACCAAGACTTGAGGATTAATTTAATTTCAGCAATACTACTCTCCTTTGCTTGCTGTGACTTATTATCTCTCCATTCGGACCCCTTAAGGTCCACAATGATTCTTTCCATGGTCTCAAAGATGAGGCTAGTCAAATTTATGGGTCTGTAATTCCCAGGGTTGGTTGATGGTACCTCTTTGTGCAGTGGGATGGCTGTTGCTTTCCTCCATTCTGCTGGAACATAGCCAGTCAACAGGCTGTGGTTAAATTGGGATCCAAATGGGTCTGCTAAGTCATGGTTTAAGTTGTTTAAAAGGCAATGTGAGATGTAGTCTGGCCCATTGATGCCGTGTTTTTGGCCTTAGAGATTAGAGGGGAAATGAAGAGGAATGGTGGCAGGTATACTTTGGAGGATGACCGGTAGGGATAGGGGGAGAAGTTTGCTCCATATCTGTCAGCTAGCAGGTTGGCTATTTCCTTCGGTTGAGTATAGGTGGTGCCTTCCACAACCAGCTCTGCACATAGTTGGATATTCACCTTAAGATTTCAGACGTAGTTAAAAAATGACTTGTGGTTTCCCTTTGCTAAGGAGGCTATTTTTGCTTCGTAGTTAGCTTTGGAGGACTTGACAAGATCTCTAATTCGTTAAGACTAGAGAGAGCTTTCCTCTTTTGCTGAGCCCAGTTTCCTCTTGTTTTTGGTTATTATTTTCTTTCTTTTGTTGTATAGCCTGTTTGTACTAGGGGTCCAACAAGGTTGCTTGTTTTTCTGGCAAGATGTGGTTTTAATTCGGTCTGGTACAGTTGATACAATGCAACTGCTTAAGTGTTTATACAGTCTGTTGCTGTATACCTCTGCAAGGGAGTCCATGTTTTTTGTGTTCAGTGGGGCTTTGAAATTTCTTATACCATCGCTTAGTAGGAGATAGTTTGTCTTGGAAAAATTAAATGTTTTTAAGCTTGACGGGGTATTTGGTCTTGTAATTACTTCAAAGAAGACTGATTTATGGTCTGATTTTACCAAGGAGGACATCACATGGGGGGGGGGGTACACAGTGCTTCCCCATGTTTGTGTGTACTATGTCCTGGATATTAGAGCCTCTCATGGGTATGCTGACTAGCTGTTCCAGAGCATTTGCATTGACAAACTCGAAGAACCTCTGAGCCTGTATATTTGTGGTCATGTATGTTCCCCAGTCGATGGTAGGATAATTAAAATCATCCATGGTAAGGTGTTGGGCTGGGTCTGCTTCAGTTGACCTAACTTCCATTTGCCTGATATTCATTTGACTGAGATCAAATCACCTAAAACTCATTTCACTGACCATGAGTACTGGCAGTGTGTAGAGCACTGTAAGGCAAGTAAAAGGTATATGCCCTTTTCCCCACTGTAGTGCGAGCCTGCAGTTAGAATATATAGTGGGGGGGGGGCATAGCCCCCCACCTAGTTTGATTTTATAATCTCTGGTTTATTTTTATATTGTTCAGTAAAACCAAACTACGTGGGGGTCTAGTATGCCCCCCACGCCCCCCTAACTATATATTCAAACTTCTGGGTCGTACTACAGTGGGGAAAAGGGCATATACCTTTTACTTACCTTACAGTGCTCTACACACTGCCAGTACTCATTGTCAGTGAAATGAGTTTTAGGTGAAGTGAAGTTTAGATGATTTGGTCTCGGTCAAATGAATGTCAGGCAAATGGAAGTTAGGTCAACTGAAGCAGATCTGTTGGGCTGCATCATGGTAAGCAACTCCAGTAGTTCAGGTATACAGTGTATTTTTTATATTTCATGGTGGGGGACCTATAGATAGCTATGATGTGGTAGGGGATATGATTACTTGCACATGGAGTAGCTCAAGAGTCATACTGTTTGACCTGTCTTGAGGTTTACTTATCCTTAATGAAGATAAATGCACCTCCTCCTTTGGTTATTTCCAGCTCAGTTTGTGGTCTAATAGTATGGAAGGTGTTGTAGCCCTGGATATCCAGGCTGCTTTCTGCAGCTTTGAACCATGTCTGAATGGCTGCACACGTCAGCATCTTCCAAGGTGAGGAGTGCATTTAGGGAGTGCAGTTTCTTGTTTAGACTCCTAGCAGTGAGCAGCAATACATTGCGTTTATTTAGAGAATATTTTGTTACGTTTGGAGGTTGGGTATTTTGACATTGCCTGAAAAAAGGCACAACAGGGGTAGCTAATGCCTTTGCCAGTATCCGAAAGCCTAGAGGAGACAGGTGCAGACCATCTTTGGCAAAACAGCATGAACTGTTGATTATGTACTCCCAGGCTGACAGATAGTGGAGCCCCTTGGACTGACACCAGAAGTTGTCAATCATTTTTTTGTTTGTATTGTGGCATCATCCTTGGTGATGGTAGATTACTGCTTAAGACTAGGCTTATACCTGCCTGTGACACACAGTCTGAGAGCTTAGTCATAGTCCAGGGAGGTACGTCTCAGGCCATTCACACCCAAGTGGACTATGATGGAGTCCTACTTGTGGTTTAGTGACTTGAGTGACCTGACTGATCCTGGCACCTGTCAAGTAGCTGACTGTAGCTCACTCCTTATCCAGCCTGGTGAGGGGGACAGCTGTGTGTCTAATTATGGAGTCACCTGTGACCAGTACTTTGGGTTTTGTGGTATTACGCCTTGTGGGGTTGTTTGTTGAGACACTGATGTGTGTGTTATGTGCTGTGGTGGTTGTTTGTTTTGGTGTGTGTGTGTGTGTGTGTGTGTGTGTGTGTGTGTGTGTGTGTGTGTGTGTGTGTGTGTGTGTGTGTGTGTGTGTGTGTGTCTGTGTGTGTGTGTGTGTGTGTGTGTGTGTGTTTGTGTGTGTGTCTGTGTGTTGCTTCCAAAGGCAGAGTTTGGGAAGCCTCTGGGCTTTTGGTAGGTTATTAGTGGGTACCTCCGCATATGTGAGGTTTGTGTGTCATGTTCTTATTTAGTGTGTAAAGTGATGTATATGAGCTGACAGGCTGTTTGGCATTCAATTTGTGAGAGTCTTGCCTCCAATCTCCTAGTGTAGTTACATAGCTTACATAAAGTATTAATTTGTTTTAGGAGTAAGTGGTTGTTAGTATACATAAGACAATTGCCTCAGGTTGCCTGTGTCCATCCACTCATCCAAATGATGTTTGAATAGAGTAAAAGAAGTACTTTGTTTTATGTGATTTGGAAGATGGCTTCATAGAAGTGTTTTTCTCTCTGATACATACCTATCCCCCCAACATGTTCTATTTCTTTTACAAAAGAGCTTAAGATCCCTTAAACTGGTGTTTGATACCACTGAACTTGAGAATGTGCAATTGTTCAGACAGAATAGGATCTGTTAAAGCTTTATATTTGTAAGACGGTGTGCTATCCAATTAGTTACATAAGGACTGACGTGTAGCTGCGAGAGTTTATCCATGATAGCCAAGTGCGGGATGATGTCGAACACGTTTACAAGGCCTAGATATGCAGGGTGTACTGTGTTGCCCTTGTTCATCACTTCAGTAACATTTTCAAAGAAGTCATCCAGGTTAAGTAGGCAGGACCTGTTTATGACAAATCAAGTTGGGTTGAATCGAGTGTCTGTTTAACTATATCCTTTTTTATTAATTCCGTAATCATTTCCTTTGCCTTACTTATGAAACTGGTTATGCTTATGAGTCCATAATTACCCATGTCCGTTGAAGACCCACCTTTTTGCAAGGGAAATGACTGTTGCTGTCCTTCATTCATCTGGCATGACGTTTGTTTTGAGGCTAATATTAAACAGCTTATGTAGGGAGTCAGACAAGCCATGTTTTAGGCTAACCAGTAGGCAGCCTGGTATGTTACCTGGCCCCAAAGACTTGGTGTTCTTGGCCTTGGATAGTGCCCTGAGAACTTATTTGATGTTCATCGTGTTTCACTGTTGCAGTCATTACACTAGGGTTATCCTGCTGGCAGGCTACCCGCAGTCGGCCTAAATTCCAAAGTCCTGGTCCGGCGTCTGTTGCTGTCACCTCTTCCCTGACATCAGTGTGCCAGGGGTATAAAAGATGCAGCTGACGCCATTTTCTTCATTCTTTCTTGCCACACTGTGCCCGAAGCAAAAGCAGTTCACAAGTGCCGGTCAGCCGACTCCTGAGATTTTCGAAATTGAATTTCAGATCCGAAGCTAAGTACCCCGTTGGGGAAACTTTTTTCTTGCTCCAGACCAATGTCAGAAAGAGTTAACAATTGTATTTCTTGTGGGAAGCAAATACCTCATAAGGATTTTCATTCTTACTGCATTCCTTGCCTAGGCCCTGACCACAACGTTGCTAGTTGTCGTTTTTGTGCTAGATTTAACCAACGCACTATTAAGCGTCGGTACGACTTTGCTTTTCATTACTTTGGCCGAAGGTTTAACTATATAATGCCGTCGGAACAGCCGACGGTCGGAGTTCATAAAAAGCACAAGGAAAAAGAAAAGGACAGACATCTGAGGTCCAAAACCGACAACGAAGCCTCTTCTAGGCCAGTCGCCGGTTCTCAGTGAGGTGCTTTCGCAGCCCCTGACACCTGCTGCCTCAGAGCCACAGGCCGCCTCCGACTCCCACGTGGAGACAACTAGGCCTCTGGATACTCAAAGTATTGGGCCTTCGGAAACTAATTCCTCAGATGGGTCCAGAGCCGCTGAGCAGGCATCGGCTTCTGGGGGTGTTTTCATACCTACACAGCTTTATATCAAGCCAACTTCAGCATCCAAGACAAAGACCAAAACAGTTTTAAAGAGAAGGAAACAAGTACAGCACTCTCCAGGACAGACTTCCATGCCTAAGAAACAGATGCTCAAAATGGCCGAAGACTTAATTACTTTGATCAGGGGTTCCCATCCCCCTCCAGATAAGTGACCTAGGCAAGATAATGAATATGATTCCTCTGATCAGGTTTCCATTTCCTCTGACTCCTCTTCAGAACAGGGATACTCTATGCCTCCCTATGAGGATTTTGATGCAGAAGAATCTATTCCTTCAGCTTCTCCTCCTGAGGATTACTCCTTTGGGGAAATGCTGCATACCATGAGGGAGCATTTCCACTGGGAGAGCCAAGATTACTCGGATTCTAAGAAAAGGCTCAGACTTTCTTTTACTACCTCGGCACAGACCTCTTGCTATTCCACCTGTTCTAGACATTGTAGATGATGTATTTTCAGAGTCTGGCTTGTCTCCCGACTCTTTACCTCCTGCACCTGTTAAGCCAGACAGATACTACAGGGTTCCAGATTCTCATATATTTCTATATAAAAACCCTGCTGCTGACCCAGAAACTATTTCTCAGGGTCCCAAAGGGGTCAAGGCCGCTACTGCAAAAAACCCTGTCCCCTCAGGTAGAAATTCAAGGGCACTGGACAGATGGGTGAAAAAAGTTTACACTTCTGCTACCTTGGCTGTAAGGGTTTTAAATTGTCAGTTTCATATGCTTAAATATCAGCAATACTTAATGTCTCTGCTAAAACAGAAAATGTTGACAAATTCTGAATGTTCTGAGAACAAGGAAATGCAGGATTTATTGCATGCAGCTGAAGAAGTGGGAAAGCATACTTTGCAGTGTGGTTATGATTCACTGGAGGCCTCTTGCAGGGCCGCTGTAACAGGTTCTGTCATTAGAAGGCATGCTTGGTTAAAGGAACAGACTCTGCCTGATCATGTTAAAGTAAAATTATTGGATGCTTCATTACAGCATGATACTTTGTTTGGTGTTAAGGCAGAAGAGGTGTTGAAAAAAATGGAGGATAAAGCTAAATGTATGCAGACAGTAAAGGATTTCTTACAGGTATAGCCACCCAGATTCAGCAGAAACTGGCCTTCTAAGAATTGGTCCTTTCCCATGTCAGACAGGCCACCAAGAGGCAGATACAGACGCCCTAGAGGCAGACAATAGCCCCAGGGCTCATACAGGCCCAAACAATGGGGTGCTTCTTCCTCCAAAAGCGGAGAAGACAAATCACAGCCATTTAGGAAACAGTCCCAATGACTTCCCTCTGCCAGTGCCAAGCATTTATCTTTTGGCAGCAACCTTAGGGGGAAAGGTAGCACTTTTTTCACAAAATTGGCACATGATCACCCAGGACAAATGGGTCTTAAATATAGTCTCTTGGGGCTACAGGTTCCACTTTCACATCCTTCCAAAGGCAAAAGATATGCCAGACCTGCCACACAATCAATGGGCAGAGGCACAAAAACAAGTCTCATCTCTCATGGACATGAGGTCTATTCAGCCAGTGCCACAACAAGAGCAGGGATAAGGATTTTACTCAAGACTTTTCTTAGTACCAAGAAAGGACAAAGCATGGAGACCAATTCTGGGCCTGTCTATTCTAAATACTTTTCTGGACGTTCCAAAATTCAAAATGTTGACTCTGCAGCAGTTTCTTTCCATGCTGGGCAAAAAGGCTTGGCTTGTAACTTTGGACCTCAGAGGCATACCTGCATGTCCCAATCAGGCAATCTTGCAGAAGATACCTCAGATTCATAGCTGGCTCAATGCACTACCAATTCTCTGCACTGCCCTTTGGCTTATCTACTGCGCCCAGGGTCTTCACAAAATGTCTGGCACCAGTAATTGCATTCTGCAGACAAAGAGGAATTCAAATATATTCCTACTTGGACGACTGCCTTATTCAAGCAGAGACCAAAGACATTTTACTAAAGCATCTGGCGTTTGTAAAAAGATTACTAATTTGCCTAGGGTACACAGTAAACGAAAAGAAATCAAAACTAGTACCCTCTCAAGAGATAATATTCCTGGGTGCAATCTTAAATACAACTGCCCAGATGGCTTATCTCACACCAGACAAACAAAGGCAACTGACTTCTTACTTCGAAAGCATGGCAACAAAAACCCAGCTATCTGCAAGAAAAATTCTGCAGGCTCTGGGCTACATGGTATCCTGCATTCTGCTAATTCCATATGCAAGACTGCATATGAGGAAACTACAATGGCATCTAAAAAGTGTTTGGATTCAACATTGCCACAGCCAGGAATCAGTAATTTCACTCATTCTCTGCCTGCAACAGGAGTTTCGATGGTGGGCACAGGCCTGTCACCACAACAAGGGACAGCCATTCACTTTACCCACAGCCAGGCAAACACTAACAACAGATGCATCAGATTATGCCTGGGGGGCCCACATGGCAGGAAAATGTATTCAGGGCACATGGCCCACAAGCCAAAGGCATCTTCACATCAATCAAAAAGAGATGCTAGCTGTACAAAATGCCCTGACAGCCTTCAAGGACCTACTTCTTCCAGGACAGCTGCTGATAAAGACGGACAACATCACAGTCATGTGGTACATAAACAAGCAGGGGGGCACAGATTCCTACCCCATCTGCAGACAGGCCATGATTTTGTGGAACACAGCATTGACTTACCAAGTACACCTGCAAGCACAATTCCTGCCAGGAAAAACAAATGCTCTGGCAGATGAACTAAGCAGAAACCTCATGGATCCTCACGAGTGGAAACTAGATCCACAAATCTTCAACATGATAACAAGGAAATGGGGATGCCCAGACATAAATCTTTTTGCCTCCCCTCACAACTGCCAGCTTTAGAGGTTCTGCACAAGGACTTATCACAAACAAGCATGGAAAGTGGATGCTTTGTCATTCAGCTGGAACAACCTTACAGTATATGCCTTTCCTCCACTGCCTCTCCTCCCCAAGGTACTCGTAAAGGTCAGACAAGAGAAGCCACAAATTATACTGATTGCCCCGGATTGGCCACGTCAACACTGGTATCCAATCCTAAGGAGCTTGTCTCAAGGCCCAGCCTGGACATTGCCTCAAATTCCTCATTTACTGACCCAACAAAACAATCAGATCCTGCACAGCCAACTCAGAACCCTAAATCTAGCTGCATGGTGGATAGTGTAACCATTCAGAATACACCTCTCTCTAAAGCGGTTATGGATGTTATTTTGGAGGCCAGGAGGCCCAGTACCAGAAAATCTTATGCAGAAAAATGGAAGAGATTCTGTGCTTGGAACCAGGCACAAGGAATTGACACACTTGCTCCAAATATTCCTCAGATTTTACAATATCTAACTGAGATGCTGGACAAAGGCCTATCCTTGTCATCAGTTAAGATCCATGCCTCTGCCATTTCAGCTCATTACAATACGGACCCACCTATTTTTTCACATCCATTACTTAGGCAGTACCTCAGGGGGGCTAAAAACATAAGACCTCCAAGGAGAGCACCAATACCTGCATGGGACCTCAATTTTGTCTTGGAAAAACTCACATTGCCTCCTTTTGAGCCAGCCAATACAGCTGAGATAAAATTCTTATCATGGAAAACAGCTCTGCTCCTAGCAATAACTTCAGCAAGAAGAGTCTCAGAACTACAGGCATTAATGGCTGTTGAACCTTTTATTATCCTCCATCCGAACAGGGTTTCTCGAAGGACAAACCCAACATTTATGCCTAAGGTAGTGTCCAGTGTGGCTCTTAACCAAACCATTCATTTGCCTACTTTTTACCCAAACCCACAGAATAAAGGGGAGAGACTTCTGCATGCTTTGGACATACACAGACAGCTACGCTTCTACTTGGACAAAAAAAGACTGAGCAACTTTTAGTGGCATACGCTGCAGTATCACAAGGAAAGGCTATCTCAAAGAAGACTATTTCAAAATGGATAGGACACTGCATTCATTTCTGCTATTCTCAACATGGCAAATCAGTGCCTAAGGGCATTAGACCACATTCTACCAGGGCAGCAGCCACCTCAGCAGACTTCCTCAGAGGAGTACCAACCAAGGATATTTTAGAGGCTGCAACTTGGTCTTCAGTGCACACTTTTACTAAGCACTACCACTTACCTCTTTACTCTAAATCCAGAGCAGGCTTTGCCACTGCAGTTCTGCAGGGCCTTATAGCCACTCCTAATTATATTTAGACCCAGCCGCCCAACCTCAGCTTTGGGATTCAACCCAAGTGTAATGACTGCAACAGTGAAACACGATGAACATAGTACAGTTGTGTACCTACCATAAATGTAGATGTTCAAGTGTATTCACTGTTGTAGTCCAGGTTACCCACCCACCATCCCCCTTTCTTTGCTGGGACTTATCTGTACTTTTCTATTCTATATAACCTATGGGGTGTATTTGCTTGTAGACGAAGGTATTGTTTATTTTAGTGCGTGCTTTTATAAGCAATTTGTTTTAGCCTACCCTTTTGGGGGCACCTGACATCTGGGGCAAGAAAAACTGAAGAAAATGGCGTTGGCTGCATCTTTTATACCCCTGGCGCACTGACGTCAGGGAAGAGACGACAGCAACCAACGCTGGACCAGGACTTTGGAATTCAGGCCGACTTCGGGTAGCCTGCCAGCAGGATAACCCTAGTGTAATGACTGCAACAGTGAATACACTCAAACATCTACATTTATTGTAGGTACACAACTATACTTTCTTGAGAGACGGAGGGCTGTAGATGTGGATATGTGTTTTGAGAATATTGGAAGGGAGAGTGGGTGAAGTTTGAGCTAAATTTGTCCGCTAGCAGATTGGCCATCTCCTCTGGGTCTGAGAAATGTGATATGATTTACTGTTAGCTCTTCACAGTGCTGGGCATTGTTTTTGAGATTTATAACACAATTAAAGATTTTATTTTAATTTATTTATTTATTGTAATTTATTTTATTTTACATTTGTTGACTGTGATAGGCTGACTTTGCATGAGAACTCCTTTTCAGCAGAGGCCCAGGGAGAAAAGCTCCACACGATAATACTATTATAATAAGCATGATTACATAACTATACAATTAGAGCGTATAGCTTGTATGTTATGAATACTTGTGTAGACATACATAGTTGTCAACATTTTTTTTACTTTGTTTATAATATCCATGCACAGTCAGAATAGAAATGAAGTATAAATACAGTAGAAGCCTATATGGAGTAAATACTAAACATGTATTACCCAAGATATATCTGTTATTTGCTGCACAGATACATGCATTTGTATGAGTGGTTATCTTTGACCTGGATGGCTATTTTTACCTCGTATCTAGCTTTGGTTGATTTGAGCAGGGTGTGGAGTTTCTTCTTTAGTTTAGCAAGAGCGTTTTTGGCACCTAGAGTTATATTTATTTTTTTGTGCAGTGAGTTTTTTTCTTTTATTATAGCACCTGTTTATATTTGGATTTCACCATTGGGGGTTAGTTATTTTAATTTGGCATTGTGTTTATTTCTGAGGGGACAGATGCCTGTATGCAGTTATTTACATGTGCTTGGAATGTAGCAGTGAAGGATTCAGTATAAGCAGTGGGGTCATCAAGACAAAAGGGGTTTTTGAATTTGGCCAGGTCATCACTCTGTTACATTACATTGGCATTTGTATTGTCTCTGAATACCAAATTACTGGAAGATGCTTCAGTCTTATGGGGAATTTATTTATTTATTTTATTTTATTTTACATTTGTTAACCGGGAAAAAATCCGACTGGATACAATGTCCTTTTTCAGCGGAGGCCCGGGGAGAAAAGCTCCAACATTATACAAAATACAGACATTTCCAAAATTATAATATTACAGAGAGAGAAACAGTCAAATATCAAACAAACAATCAGGTTGCAAAATTCATTTGTTAACAATGCATATAAGGAAATAAAAAAATGAAGACAATGAACAATTCAGGTAGATAATAGAGACTAGGAAATGTCAGTCAGGAGATGAGCATTGGCAAAGCCAGTGCTTCTGATAGTGGTGAAACAGTTGTTTCTTGAAATGGGGTAGAGAGGTAGAGGAAAGAATACTGGTGGGAAGAGAGTTCCAGACTTTTCCAACGGCGTTTGGAAAGAGTGCATCTCCTCCAGTATTGTAAGCTTTGACCATCTTTATGAGTGGTCTGTTTGCAGAACGTAGACTGTTAAGATTAGAGTATAGAAGGACTAGGTTCTGAAGTGAAGGACAATTGTTGGGGGTTTTGAGAATTTTATATACCTCAGTAAGTTGGGTAATTCTAACAAGGTTGGGGAGTTCAATCCATGTTAGGTTTTGAGGTTGGTGCAGTGATGGGTCCTGTATGGAGTTCCTGCTGCAAATCTAGCTATATGATTATATGAGCTGGATAGTTTATCAAGTATGGTTTTGTTAAGATTGGTGAATATTGCAGATGAATAAAGAAGGGTGGAGAGCAAATGTGTTTGGGCAATGGTGATTTTAGTACTTGGTGTTAGGAAGTTTTTAATTCTATAGAGCGATCCTAATTTTTTGTTTACTGTTTTGATGGACAGGTTGATATATATGTCGAATTTCAGTTTATTATCAATAGTAACTCCAAGCAATTTCGTGTGGGGGTCTGGGGAAATGATAGTACCATTTTTGGATGTTATGGAGACATCAATAAGGTGATTTTAGTGAGTTGGTTGAAAGATCAATAATTTAGTTTTTTTAGGATTAACTGTCGTCCTAATAGCCAGTTTTCGACTTTGGTGAAGCAATTTTGGGTTTTAGTTAATAGTCTGTCTGGAGATGTATCCGAACAAACCAGTGTTGAGTCATCCGCATATTGAATACAGGTGGCCTCGGGAATGACTGTATGGAGGTCATTAATGAAGACCGAGAAAAGAAGTGGCCCCAAAATGGACCCTTGAGGGACCCCAATGGTATTTGGTAGTAAAGTGGAGAGAGTATTCTGCCACAATACTGCTTGTTTCCTGTCTGAGAGGTAGGCTTTAAACCAGTCTAGTGTCAAGTTATCCAGGTAGAGGTTTTTTAAGGTTTCCATGAGTAGTTGATGGTTGACCATATCAAATGCTTTTGATAGGTCTAGAAATAAGGCAGAGGGCACTTTCTTGTCATTACGGTTATGGTTTATTGTGTCAGTGAAGGAGAGAAGGGCAGTTGTGGTACTGTGTTTGGGTCTGAAACCATGCTGGGAGTTGGCTAGTAGGTTGTTATGGATAAGATAGTGGAGTAGCTGTTTGTGCATACATCTTTCCATAATTTTGGCTAATGGGGACATTAACGCTATGGGCCTATAGTTAGATAATTCAGTGGATGTCCCTCCTTTATGGAGTGGTATTACATGGGATACTTTCCATAAAGTTGGTACTATTGACTCTGAGAAAGTTCGATTAATGAGGATAGAAACTGGATAGGCTATAACATCTGCAGCTTTTGAAGGTATTCTGCTGCGAGTAGGTCTGCAGAGGGGGTAGATGGTTTAAGTTTTTGTAAAAGGGCTCTTATTGAAGATGTAGGGACGCTTTTTAGGAAGAAGGTCTTTAAAGGTTGTGGTAGTGTTTCCATGATCGGTTGGCTACAAGAGGATAGTTGGTTGGCTAAGGTTTTGGTAATGTTTGTAAAGAATATATTGAAGGTATTGGCTATTTCTATGGGGTCTTTATCCATTGCTGTTTCAGGAGTTGGAGTGGATGATTTACCTGGGTGGAGAAGGTTATTCAAGCCTGCCCAGAATTTCTGAGGGTTATTTTGGTGCTTATTCTGTAACAAACAATAAATTTATTTTTTGTAAGCTACTAAGACTTTTTCGTTGCATTTCTTAGTTGTTGGAATTTAAATGCGGTCTAGGATTGTTTTGGTTATACGCCAGGTATTCCAAGCTTTATTTCTGAGTTTTATTTTAAGTTTAGATTCAGTTGAGAGCCAAGGGGCAATCTTTGTTTTGGTTTTGATGAGTCTTTTGGGGGCGTGGGTATCTAGTATGGATAGAAAGGTGGTATTGAAATGTTCTACTGCTTCATCTAGGGGAAGATATTTGAGTGGTGTCCAGTTACAAGATTGCAGCTCATTTTTAAATTTTATGAGGTCAAAGTTTTTTTTTGTTTCTTATAGATCTAAAGACTGGGACAGTGGACTGGTCTGGTTTATTTTTAGTAATATATGTGATAAGGTGGTCACTAATTTCATTAGGCAGGGTTCCGGACGTATATGTGTGAGGGTGACTGTTTATAAGGATCCAGTCAAGAATGCTTCCTTTTTGATTAGAGTTTCCCATTCTGGTGGATGTAGTAATAGTTTGTGAGTAACCATGAAGGTTGATGTTAGTGGGGTTATTATCATTAGAGCATAGGTACCAATCAATGTTAACATCACTCATAATTATAGTTTCTTGTGGGTAGTTATTCATTAGCCAGTTTAGTATATTCTCCAATGTATAGACATTGTTCCCGGGGGGGATATATAAAACAATTAGGTTAATACTTTTTTCTTTGTTTAAGTGAATCTTTAAGGCGAGTATTTCAGCATTAGAGAATTGCGGTGGTTGGGTAGGATTAATGGTAGCGTTAAGGTTAGTTTTAAAGAGTGCAGCGACTCCGCCACCTTTTTTTTTGTTTCTATCATTCCTGTATATATTATATCCAGGTGGGATGAGTTCATTGTCTTTGATCTCTGGTTTTAGCCATGTTTCAGTTAGACACATTATATCTGGTAGGTAAGTATCTAGGAGTGCATGTAAATTATGCACTTTCTTGTTGACACTTCTAATATTTAGATGGAAAATTTGTAGCAAGTGGGATGTCTTAGGGAGATTCATAGGACAGTCAGGGTTGCTTGTTGATGTAGGGCCAGGATTGGGGTGGATATCTCCAGCCCTTGAGATATTTTTACTGATGTATTCTAGGAGTTTTTTGAATTTTTGTGCTAGTTTCTGGGATTGCTTGTTTTTATGATAGTTGAGGTTAACTTTGCTTCGATGGTAGTGGATGATATTGGATTTAAAAAGGTCGGACTGTTGGTAGTGAAGTTTAAGTGCAATTTGAGACCCTAATGCTGTTGTTTGCTTTTTGGGGAAGTGGTAACCTATATATGGTTGGTCTTCATATTTACTAATATGGTATAAGCTAGCTAACAGAGATAGTAAAAAGCACAGGATTGCTATTTTTCCCATATTCATGTTGATTAGAAAATAATACTTTTTACTCACTTACTCACTCAGATGAGTGAGTTAGAAAAAGCGGGAAAAGCAATGGGTGTTTCCAGGGATATGGATTGTGATAGGTTTATGATATGAAGGGGAGTGGCTATTATAGGGATAAAGCTAGGGATGCTGGGGGTGGGATTTGGGGGCAGGGAGGGGAGCGGAGTGAGCCCGCAGGGCGAACGGAGCGGGGAAGAACCAAAGCACACAGAAGAGGATCAGAAACCTATCAGTGAGGTGTTGAAACAGAAGGAAGGTAGAGGGGAGTTTGAATTAGTGGCGTGGAATGGGCAGGAGTGTGAAAGTGGTAAGAGGAAAAAAGGAAGGTAATAGTATGAAGTGTTAGAATGTAGCAGAGAGTAAGAGAAAAGTAAGGGTATACAGAAAAAGCTGGAGTGAGTGAGTAGTACTAGGTATTAGTGGGGGGAGGGTGCCATCTAGTGGACAAAAGCGGAAATTGCCTTTGGTACACCAGGGGGAATCCAGGTCTGGGTTAGAATGAAGGGGGAAGGGAGCAAGCCTGTGGAACCCACAGAGGGAAAGAAGAGGATAGAAGACAAAGGGGGTTAGGCTGCTGGCTTTCCTGGCAGAGAGCAGACAAAGTACCTATCAGGGCAAACAAACTAATAGTTCAAGGTCTGGTAACAGTATCACGTACTTTCATTAACTCAGGAGAAGCTTTGTGGAGGCAGCAAGGTTTGATGGAGTTGCTAGAGCAATTGGCTGGGAGTGTAGAATATTTCCTTTAGAGTAGGTGTCCACCAGGCCACACACACTAGGGGCTAGCCAGGAAGAAAGAGTTTCATTAACTCAGGGAGAAGCTTTGTGGAGGCAGCAAGGTTTGATGGAGTTGCTAGAGCAATTGGCTGGGAGTGTAGAATATTTCCTTTAGAGTAGGTGTCCACCAGGCCACACACACTAGGGGCTAGCCAGGAAAAAAGAGTTTCATTAACTCAGGGAGAAGCTTTGTGGAGGCAGCAAGGTTTGATGGAGTTGCTAGAGCAATTGGCTGGGAGTGTAGAATATTTCCTTTAGAGTAGGTGTCCACCAGGCCACACACACTAGGGGCTAGCCAGGAAGAAAGAGTGAAAGGTGTAGGCGCTCAGCCAGGGGCGCACAGCAGCAAAACACAGATGAGGACTTAAAAATTGACTGACATGCTCAGATTTGACCGGGGAGGAAGTTACATTTGGTGGGGAGCAAAGCTGTCCCATACTAGTAAGGGCTAAGTCTAGGATTTTCACTCCTTGCTGGGGTGTAGAATAACTGGGGCAAGGAGTTTGTATTGATGAAGTCCAGAAATCTCTGGACATAAATGTTTGAAGATGTAGAAGTCTTCCAGTTTATGGAGAGTTAGTTTAAGTCTCCTAGGAGAATGTTGTGTGGCTTAATACACAGGGACTCCTTACTAGTTAAGTAGGAAATATGGGCCGAGAGGAACATGGAGGGGGTCCTATGATGTGTCAAGGATTTTATTAATAGTAAGTTGGATTTGGAGGAGTTCCTGGTCATTCTGTTATCTAATGAGTCTGGAGATGAAGAATTTTTTTTTTTTTTTTTTTTTTTTTTAAGAATATGGTGATACTGCAACCTTTAGTGCCTTCCTGTAATCCACTGGGCTTGAAAATGTGATAGGCATTGAAACCCTGCACAGATGTAATGATTTCAGTGGTCTTGTACCAGGTTTCCGTGATGAAGCATCTAGCTGTGTTTTCCAGAGTAGGGAGTACTTGTAGAGAGTCTGTTTTGTCATTAAGGCTTCTAGCCTTGACTGCTACACTGCCCTAGATCGATAAAGACCTGACTATGACCCAGTTAACCAGGGTTTGATAAGAGGTTTGGATGACTGGCAGAGTGGTTTGGGAATGGTGCTCATCTCTGATGCTTTCTTTGGAGAGTTTGCCATTGAACATAAGCAATGAGCATGGGAGATGGGGCAGGGAAGCAGGTAGAGCATATAAAGAACGCCCCCCCTCCCTGGACAGAAATGGAGATGGTCATGCCCTCAGTACACCCATAGGATCCTTAACCAACCCCAGTTATATCAGAGCAAATCAGCTGGGGGGGGGCTAGGTAGACCTGATGTGGATATGGGGCACTGGGGGTAGGGCCAGTAATATGATGTCCTATGGAGGACGATAAAAAGGCTCCTACCATTGAGGAGCAATACCTTAATATTATCCTGATTCTTTTTAGTTATGTTGTAAGATTTAGAAGACTGACATTGCCTAAAAAAGGCATTGTGGAGGTGGACAAGGATTTGGCCAATGTACAAAAGCCTTGGGGGGAGATGCAGGCCATCCCTGGCAAAGCAGGTGGGACTGTTTGCCATCGCTTCTCAGGCTGATATATCTTGCACCCACTTTGAATTACACCAGAAGCTAAGCTAGTTGGAATCAATAATATTTTGTTTGTGTTGTGGCATTATTCTTGGTGATGGAAGAATTCTGAGTAAGGCCAGGTTCATACCAGATTCAGACACACATTCTGAGAGCTCCATAATGTTGCTCTTCATAGAGTCCAGGCAGGTGCTTTCCAAGTAATGTACATCCATGTGTACTGTGTCATGTGTACTTGTGGCTCAAGAACCTGAGGGTTTGCATTATGTGGTGAATTCTGGCATTTCATAGGCGGCTGACTGTGACCTTCTGTTTGTGCAGCCTGAAGAGTAGTGCATCTGCGTCTCTCATTATGGAGTCACCAATGACTGGGTTATTGGACTGTGTGTAGGTTTGCCTTATGGACTTTATAACAGATCTGGTGTGCTTCCTTAGATGTATGTTTCATGGTGGGTGCTGTCTGTGATGTGTGTGTGTGTGAGTTTGCTGAGGGTGCTTGTTTTTAAGTTACATTTAGGAGGCCTTTATGGTTTAGGTAGACCTGTATATGCTGAGATTCTTAAAAATAACCTGTGTGTTTAATTTCAGCTGTGTGTGCTTTTAGTCTTGTGTGGTGTGGTATAGTACTGATAGCCTGCTTGATGTTCTTCATGTTTCACTGTTGCAGTCATCACATTTGGGTTATCTGCCCGCAGGTAGCTCTCAGTCAGCCTGAATAGCAGAGTCTTGGGATTTCTGCGTCAGATGCTGTCGCTTCTTCCATGACATCAGGTCGTCAGCGGTATAAAACATGCAGCCGACGCCATTACATCAGCTTTTCTTGCCGTGCAGTGTCCGAAGCAGAAGCAGTTCTCAAGTGCCGGTCGGCCGCCTCCTGAAATTTTCGTTTTTCGAGTTTCAGACCAGAAGTCTTCTAAAAGATAAGTACCCTGTTGGAGATCCTTTTTTCTTGGTCTAACCGATGTCAGAAAAAGTTAATAATGGTCTTGCCTGTGGAAAGGAAACACCTCAGAGATTTTCATTCTTACTGCATCACCTGTTTATTCCCAGACCTTGACGTTACTCGTTGTCGGTTTTGTGCCTTGTTCAATGCCCAAACTATTCATCGTCGAGCTATTTTTGTCACTAAATTAATTTGCTCTCATTCTCCGTATTCCAAAATGGTTTAGATAAGCCATCTGACTATTGATCTTCCGGAAAAACATAAGGATAAAGACAGAGACAGACCACATAGGTCCAAAACTGCCGACGACGCTTCCGTTAAGCTAGTTGCCAGTCGCCGGTACTCAGTGAGGTGCTTTCGCAGCCCATGATACCCGCTTCTACAGATTCACAGGCCTCTACTGAGACCCATTCGGAGTTCAGTATGCCACGAGATGCCTCTTCGACTATGGAACCTGTGGATGTCTTTGCCTTGGATGAGTCCGAAGCTGCTGTGCAGGCACCGTCTTCTGAGGGTGTATTCAGGCCTTCTGATTTTCATATCAAACCAGTGGCTTTGTTTCAAACCTAAAATACTGAATTTCTCAGGCCCAGAGTTCGCACTACACCTGGGAAACCCATGACCAAAGCGCATTCTCGGGCCCACATGCCTCAGAAACAAATGCTTAGAATGGCTGAAAATCTTATTACTTTAATTTAGGGGAAGCCAGCCTCCCCCCTCAAAAAGACCAAGAACTGATTTTCCTTCTGATTCTTCAGATCATGAGTCTGTTGATTCTGATCCTTCTAATTACCAGGACATACCCTTATCTATTTATGAGGATTCTGATGTAGAGGATTCAATTCCCTCTGCTTCCCCACAAGAAGATTTTTTCTTTTGGTGAAACCCTGCATACCCTTAGAGAGCATTTCCACTGGGAATGCCAGGACTACTCACAGTCCAAAAAGAGACTCGGGGAATTTTTAAACTTGCCTCAGCACAGGCCTCTAGCTATCTTTGCTGTTCTGGAAATTATAGATGATGTATTTTTGGAATCCAACATTACCCCTGATACTTTGCCTCCAGCTCCCAGGAAACCTGACAGGTGCTACAGAATACCTGACTCCCACAATTTCCTCTTTAAGAATCCTACTGCGGATCCAGAGACCATTTCCCAGGGACCTAAAGGCATTAAGGCTACAACAGCCAAAAACCCTACCCCTTCAGACAGGGACTCTAGGGCTTTAGACAGATGGGGTAAGAAGGTATACACCTCTGTTACTCTTGCCATCAGGGCTTTAAATTGCCAGTTTCATATGTTAAAGTATCAGCAACGTATTATGGAGCTAATTAAACAGAACATGATGGTGATTCCTAACTGTGCAGAACATAAAGATTTACAAGAGTTAATGCATTCTGATAACCAAGTTGGAAAACATACTTTGCAATATGGGTTTGATGCCTTAGAAGCGTCTTGCAGGGCTGCTGTCACTAGGTCTGTTATTAGAAGGCATACTTGGCTTAAGGAACAAATCTTGCCAGACCATGTCAAAGCAAAATTGCTAGATGCACCATTAAACCAAGAACGCCTGTTTGGCAATAAAGCAGAAGTTGTCCTCAAAAAGATGGGAGGAAAAAGTTAAATCTATGCAAACTGTTAAAGATTTCCTACAGGTACAGCCACCTAGATTCAATAGGCATTGACCTTCTAAAAAACTGGTCCTTTCCAGTCCCTCCTAGACCTTCTCAGTCCAAACCCAGGGGCAGCAGACCACCAAGATTACAGTCTCAGGGGTATGCACAGATCTAAGCAATGGAGTGCTCCCGTCTCTAAAACAGGGAGTAATAAGCCAGCGTCCTATGGTAAAATCTCGCAATAACTTATCCTTAACTCTTCCAAGCCCTGCCCAAGTACCTGCACCCTTAGGAGGAAAACTTGCCCTGCATGCAAAAAACTGGGAGTGCATCACCCAGGACAGAAGGGTTTTGAACACTCTATACAGATTCTACTTCCACTCACTGCCAACCCCAAGCGGATGAACAGACCTCCCCCCAAACCAGTGGGCAGAGGCCCAAAAGCAAGTACTTTCTCTTCTCAGTATCAAGGCTATTCAGCCTGTCCCAGCAGAGCAAAGGTGACAAGGTTTTTACTCCAGACTGTTTCTGGTACCCAGAAAAGAAAACTGTTGGTGCCCTATGCTGGATTTGTCTATTCTCAACAACTTCCTGGTGGTCCCAAGGTTCAAAATGCTTACTCTCCAACAGCTGCTTCCAATGCTAGCCAAGGACTCCTGGCTAGCCACCCTAGACTTAAAAGAAGCTTATCTGCACATCCCCATAAGGGAATCTTGAAGGAAATATCTAAGTTTCAGATCAGTTCTCTGCACCTCCCTTTGGCTTATCTACTGCGCCCAAGGTATTCACAAAATGCCTAGCTCCAGCCATTGCATATTGCAGGCAGAGAAAAATTCTAATTTTTCCATTCTTGTACGATTGCCTGAGTCGGGCTGTCAGTCAGGAATTGCTACTCCAGCACCTGACATTTGTGAAGAGACTTCTAACTTCACTGGGGTACACCATCAATGAAAAGAAATCACATCAGGTACCTAGCCAACAGATTGTATTCCTGGGAGCAAGCTTGAACACAACTTCCCAGATGGCATTCCTCACTCCAGAAAAACAAATTTATTTGACAAACTACTTCAATCTACTGGCCACCAAAACCCAGCTGTCTGCAAGAAAAATTCTGCAAGCCCTAGGGTTCATGTTCTCTTGCATTCTACTAATTCCATATGCAAGACTGCATATGAGGAAACTTCAGTGGTGCTTAAAAGTGTCTGGTGTCAACATTCTCAGGACCTGGAAACAATGAGTCCTATCATTCCATGCCTAAGGGCAGAGTTCCTTTGGCGGGCAGTGGCCTGCTACCACAACAAAGGACTCCCTTTCACTCAACCCCCTGCTGCCCAAATCCTAACAACAGACACATCAGACTATGCATGGGAGGCCCACGTGGTAGGACAATGTATTCAAGGCAAATGGAACCCAAAGCAAACGCACCTGCATATCAATCAAAAAGAAATGTTAGCTGTACAGAATGCTCTTACAGCCTTCAAAGGCCTTTTTCTTCCAGGGCAACTATTGATAAAGAAAGACAACACCACAGTTATGTGGTACATAAACAAGCAAGGAGGAACCCATTCCTACCCACTCTCCAGGTTAGCCATGGCTATGTGGTACTCAGCCTTGAGCAATCAAGTGCACCTGCAAGCTCAGTTCCTGCCAGGCAAACTAAATTCACTGGCAGATGACTTAAGCAGAAATGTAATGGACCCACACGAGTGGAAACTGGAACCCAAATCATTCAAGCTTCTGATTCACAGGTGGGGGGCACCAGAGGTGGACCTTTTTGCTTCCCCTCAGAACTATCAATTGAGCAAATATTGCACCAGAACTCCCCACAGCCAAGCATGGAAAGTGGATGCTCTGTCCTTTACATGGGAAAACCTCTCAATCTATGCCTTTCCCCCTCTGCCCCTCCTCTCGAAGGTTCTACTAAAGATCAAACAGGACAAGCCAAGGACAATCCTGATTGCACCAGACTGGCCACTTCAGCATTGGTACCCACGTTTGCGCAGTGTGACAGTACTGCCACCATGGCACCTGCCTCAGATCCCCTCCCTGTTATCCCAGCAGGAGGGCCAGATTTTGCATCCTCGGCTACAAACCCTGAACCTAGCAGCCCGGCTCATCCCCTGAACTTATCACCAGCAGCCCTCAGTAACAGGTGCTGGATGTCATCCTTGAGGCAAGGAGGCCTAGTACTAGAAAATCCTATTCAGAAAAGTGGAAAATATACTGTTCTTGGAGCCAGTCTCAAGGAATGGACACTTCTGTGCCCAGCTTACCTCTTATACTCGATTGCTTAACAGAAATGCTCCACAAAGGCCCATCCTTCTCTTCAATTAAGATTCATGCCTCTGCCATCTCAGCTCATTATAATGCTGAGCCACCCCTCTTCTCTCATCCTCTCGTCAAACAGTTCCTGAGAGGAGCCAAAAATTTAAGACCCCCCAGGAGAGCTCCACTCCAGCCTGGGACCTTAATTTTGTATTGGAAAAACTCACGCTTCCACCCTTTGAACCTGCTGCTTCAGCAGAGTTAAAATTCCTCTCCTGGAAAACAGCTTTACTTCTAGCCATCACTTCAGCAAGACATGTGTCTGAATTGCAGGCCCTTATGGCCATGGAACCATTCATTATCTTCCATGCGGACAGGGTTTCCCTCTGGACTAACCCATCATTTATGCCCAAGGTAGTATCTAGTGTGGCTTTAAACCAATCCATTCATTTGCCAACCTTTTTTCCCTAATACTCAGAATAAAGGGGAAAGGATCCTGCACTTCCTGGACGTGCACAGGCAGCATAGGTTCTATCTGGACAGGACTAAACCTTGCAGAAAATCTGACCAGCTGCTAGTCAGCTTTGCTGCAGGGGCAGAGGGCAAAAGCAAACCATTTCTAAATGGATAGCACACTGCATCTGTTTCTGCTACAACCACCATGGGAAACCTACCCCACAGGGGATCAGAACACATTCCACTAGGGCTTCAACCTCTACAGCATTTCTCAGGACATCCTGGAAACTGCAACCTGGAGCTCTGTACACACCTTCACCAAGCATTACCACTTATTATCTTTTCCAAATCCAGAGCTGGATTTGCCACAGCAGTCTTACAGGGCCTGCTTGCCAGCCCTAATGCTTCTTGACTGCCTCCACCCATCCTCAGCTTTGGGAATCAACCCAACTGTGATGACTGCAACAGTGAAACACAAAGAACATAGTACAGTTGTGTACACTTACCATAAATGTAGATATTCGAGGGTATTCACTGTTGCAGTCCTGGTTACCCTCCCTCCAGCCCCCTGACTTCTCAATACTTCTACCTATTCTTCTTTGTTTGGCCATATCTTATAACATTGATATTTACTTTATACTGGGGGTGTTCCACACCATGTAATTGCTTCCTGTTGTGGGGGCTCCTGACATCTGGGGCAAGAAAAACTGATATAATGGCGTCTGCTGCATGTTTTATACCCCTGACAACCTGACGTCATGGAAGAAGCAACAGGATCCAACACAAAAATCCCAAGACTCTGGTATTCAGGCTGACTGAGGGCTACCTGTGGGCAGATAACCCAAATGTGATGACTGCAACAGTGAATACACTGGAAGATCTACATTTATGGTAAGTGTACACAACTGTACTTTATTTGTTGTGACTTTGTGAGAGAAAGCTTTGCTACTAACAACATTGTATAACTACATCTCTCACACATAGTGTCTACTGGTTTAAGTAATTGTTGGTTGTCAGTAAACCTGAGACAATTGCTGCAGTGTCCAGAATGCCTATTTCATCCAGTCTGGTTTCAGAGATGGTTGGAAATTGAAAATCCATCATTCCATGTGTTTATTAAGGCTGAAGGAGGCATTGTTCCTATGGGTTTGGATTTGATTTACTGGAGATGTTATTTGTCGAAATCAAACTGACTTAAGTGTATACCTGAAGAGCAATGTGCAGCAGAGCCTCTTCTTACAACTACTGACTATTTGAAGTGCAGGGAAAATGAAAGTTGTAAATAGCTAAAGCTCTAACCAGTAGTGTTTATCTCCCCAAAACTGCAGTAATCCCCCACTCTTTCCAGGTCTAATGACCACAGTCTCTACATAACACAAAAAAGCTGGCCAAAACTAGTTATTTATTATTTATTCTAAGTTTGAAAAGTGGCAGAAAGCACAGCAATTAAATGCATCAGCTGAGTAGGTTGTATAGAGAATCTTAAGGCTTCAAAATACCTATCTGTACACTGCAGTTGCATTAAATTACCTTATTTGTAACGCAGAAAATAAGAAACAAAAAGTTCAGTACAGCACACCAACCAATAACAAGACAATTGAATTTTGCCTGTATAGCAAGTAATGCCCACAAATGGCCTGGAAACCTTCTACTACCAGAAAGAACAAGTAAACTAATTATAGCAAAAACTCACTCATTTTGTAGTAAAACAAGACAAGCGGTATTAGTACATAGAAGAGCAAGCAATTATAGACACTCTTGGTTTTATTTATAGCAGTCCAGCCTAGTTTAAAATGGAAAGCATAGCTACTTCTGTGCTCCCCAGATGCAAAATTGAGTCAACATGTTATGTTTTGTTTTGTTTTAGCTTGTGCACAGGAGCTTCAGCTTCTGACTGTCTTAGTGTATGACAACAATGACTGAGTTCTCTTCCCAGAACTGCAGAAATCACCCCCACTCTCCCCAGGTTTAATAACCATAAGCCCTAGGTAACTAACAACAGCTGGCCAGAACTGGCCATTCTTTAATTTTGAAAAGTGGCAAAAAGCACAGCAATTAAATGCTACAAGCCTGATAAATACACTTAGCACAGAACAAAACCATGCATACTATAAAACCAGTTCAGGTAATATCTATAACTTCAAATTCAGAGAAGAAAAACAGTAAATATGCAGAAAATGTACAAAACCCACTCAAAACTGATTTAAATACCTAGGCACAGAGCAGAACCCAGTTGAAAAAAGCCTTGCAAACAGTAAAATGCTTATAGGTAACTTCAGGTTCAGAGAAAACCGAGTAAAATACAGAAAAACTACAGGAACTGCCCAAAACTGATTTTGGACTATGTGGTGCTGCTGCTATTAGAAAATTCCAAAGCACTTGTCCTGAAACTTTTTTCAGTTACGTTCTGTTTAACTGATTTAGTGCACTTTTCTCAAATTTAGGGGAAATCTCATGTGGGGCTGTGCAGCAGGTGTAGATGACCGGTCTATTTTAAATTGTCACCTGATGATTTTTTTGGTTTGCCATTGCAGTCAACAGTTCTGTACATAACTCAGCTGTGATACTAACCTCATTTGTGTCTCATTACACTGTCAGTCTGTTGTCTTGTTTCTCAGTACTAACACTTTCACTTAGGGGTGGTTCAGCAGTGATGAGCCTTTTCCTAGCTGCACATGAAAAGTTATCAGTGTCTGTCTCAACTTTGCTGTATGTTCAAAACAACCTTTAAATGAACGTGGCAGTTATTTGCTGGTCTTTTTGGCACCTTCTTTATTAATGGTTGTCGTCTTAATTTCTTGAAACTGCATTCACTGATACCCCTGAATTTGCCAAAATTATTACTCTGCGATCTTGTAGCATTACTGTTATTACATGGCACATTTTCTTATCTCATTTACAGTCTGCACATGTATTAATTCAGACTTGTCACTGAGGGCTTTGTTAGCTGATACATTAGACACTTAGACATTCCTTGTTGTGTACCTTTCTCTCTTAGTCACCCTTTCTCAATAGCTGTAAGGTCAGGAAGCAGAAACAAAATTGTACCTAAATGCGACAGTCACAAGGCATATATGATTAATGAACGACACTGTTAATATTGTTTATTTATTATTTTATAAATACATAAGTTAAATAAATATGATTAATGAACTGTACTGTTAATATCTGCCAGAGTTAATGGATGACTGGGCTCTTGTGTTTGCCCCCTTTGCTTTTACTTATTCGACAAACTCTGATCCCCATTTGTGTCTCAACACCCTGGGTTTACTTTCCATTGTTACTGCTGGGTACTGTTGGCAGTCATTAAAAGATTGCTTGGCAGATGAAGTAAGGGTAGGGGGGACATCTTTTAACTCACTGACTTTATATTCTAGCATGTTTTTATACTTTATCTATGTTTCAGCAGTCATGTTATGCAAAGACTTGCTATATGACTGCTTGCCTTGGGGACTTGGCAGTCCCCTGCGGTTTTAGATTCTGCCCTCACTGTCCATGCATCGACCAACTGGCTCCCACTACATGGCAGCTTTGCCTACTTACTCCCTTCCTACTCCCAATCACCCAGCCTCTCCCCAGACCCTTACCTTTATACTTAACTTTCCCTGCCCCCATTCCTACCCTAAATTACACCCTTTTAAAACAATTCAAGCAATAACATCACAATCCTTCTTAACCTCCCACCTCGAACATTCTTTGAGAAAAAACACTCCTGGTGTTAACAGAAATTCAAGAAGCCAAATGCTACTAGTCCACACTGATTTCTTGCAGTAGAGTATCCCTGTAGTGCAGAACTTTGATATGACAATCCTTCTTGCTTTTTCTGTCTTTAAGATTTTTTCCCTGTTTGATGGTACAGACTAGAAGCTATATATTTCAATTCCCATTCATGGAGAAGTGTGTTGAATTTTTCTGGCTTTTTTATTGTGAGCCATTGACAGTCTTTGCAACACCAGGTTTCCTTTGTCGCAAGAATGTAGACTTCAGTACACTAGCTACACTTGCATTTCATGCATCTGTCAGTTTAATTCAGGAAATGTGGAATAACCTACATGGTTAAGCTACCTGGCTTCTTTGCCGTGGATCGAGTTGTCCATGGTGTATTGTGGACTTAAATGCTCTTTAGCACCAAGACAGCTATGGAACATACAGTGGATATAAAAAGTGTACACACCCGTGTTAAAATGCCAGGTTTTTGTGATATAACAAATGAGACCACAGTAAATCATTTCAAAACTTTTCCCACCTTTAATGTGACCTATAACCTGTACAATTCAATTGAAAAACAAACAAATCTGTTAGGGAAAAAATATGAAAAAATTAAAAAAGTACAATAAGCTGGTTGCATAAGTCTGCACACCTTTAAACTAATACTTTGTTGAAGCACCTTTTGATTTAATTACAGCATTCAGTCTTCTTGGATATACATCTGCCATCAATTAGATAGACTCTGATTAACCCCAAATAAAGTTCATCTATCCTAGTAGGATTTTCCGGACATTTACTCAGTTGCCTGCTACAGCAAAAGCCATGGTTCGCAGGGAGTTTAAAAAGCATCAAAGGGATCTCATTGTTGAAAGGTATCAGTCAGGAGAAGGGTACAAAAACGTATCCACAGCATTGGATATACCATGGAACACAGTGAAGACAGTCATCAAAAAGTGGAGAAAATATGGGACAACAGTGACGTTGCAAAGAACTGGACGTCCCTCCAAAACTGATGCAAAGACGAGATGAAAAACTGGTCAGGGAAGATGCTAAGAGACCTACAGCAACACTGAAGGAGCTGCAGGAATTTCTGGCAAGTACTGGTTGTGTACTACATGTGAAAACAATCTCCTGTATTCTCCATATGTCTGGACTATGGGGTAAGGTTGCAAAACAGAAGCCTTTTCTTACACAGAAAAACATCCAGACCCAGCTAAAATTTGCAAAACAATATATAAAGTTTTCCAAAAGCATTTAAAAAAAAGCATTTATAACTACAAGGTTTTTGGAAAGTTACATATATGTTTAATGTATGTAAAAAGATCAAGCTTTCAGGCAATATTGAAGTAGTTTGTCCTGTACTGATGAATGTGAAAGAGGGACAGGGTTTTGCTTCTAACCTTATTTTTGAAAAAAAAATTGACATTGACATCTTTCCGGTTGAGTGTTGGAGTTTATGCATGTGGATTTACAACACCTGCTTACAACTTGTGGATGTTGTATTTCAGTTTTGGACAATTCCTAGTCAATGCATTATATATTTTACAAATTTTCTTCACAGTTAACAATTCTCAGATGTTATTTGCACATCTCAGGATGTTTTTTTTCATTTTGTTAAAGAGTATTATTTTCTCAGCTTTGGACATTAAGCACAGGACACAATTTGTCTTTGTTGAAAGAAAAAAAATAAGATTGAATTTCCTTCCTTACTGCTGATCTTTTCCTTCCTTACTGCTGATCTTTTTTTTAAGCAGCTGTTTGTAAGTGAACATCAGGACATCCCTGAAATTCTTTTATTTTTCTTCTATTATTTGGTAACTACAGAAGTTCCCAGAATATTTCTAATTGCGTAACTTGTCTGATACGTGGTCCTAGCCTGGACTATATTATTCTTTTCGTAGTACTTCTGTAGATAAAGTAACATAATATTCAGCCTAGGTAGAGCCTTGGGCAGAATACAATATTACTAAGAGCTCCTTTTTATCTGAGCATATTTGTCTTGTGCTTTTTTAAATTCTGTTTTCCCATAAGAAACTTTTGTCCTCTCTTATGAGATCAGACCTACTGTACTATTCTAAAACAACTCTGCAGTATAACTGACTTACATCATAGATACTCCAGTGTTATAAAACAATTCTTTAAAAAATTCAAAATTCTTTTCCTGTTCATAACTCCATTCCCAGGCTGTATCTTGCTCTAACAGCTTTCTCAGATGCATAAAGTCAGACCCTTTACTGCAAACTTTGCACAGTACTACATTATTGTTTAAAACTTTTGCATTGTCGGCTTGTTTTTCTGACCTTAGAGTTTGGAGGTATGTTCTGACTTTTCTGCATCGGGGATCATTACCTGTGATATTAGAATATGACCAGTGCATTTTAGACTTTAAAATATTTGTTGATATTTAACTTGAAATGTTACTGTCTCCTTCTGTTCAACAGCAGTATCAGTTTCTTGTCCTGCAGTTCTTATGTCTGATCTCACACAAGTGGATCATTAGTTACATTTACAATATATTTCAAACATCCAGTTACTTCTAAGACTGCTCTTTTTACTACCTTCGGTGTTGATGAAATGCCAAATGGAAATCTAAGGAATCTCTACTAATTGCATATTAGATATGCACAGTTTGCAACTTGTTCATCTTGCTTCATCTGCCATAAACTTTTGATCTGATGTTGTCAGTCTTCATTTTATCCTTGACAGATGGGGTTCGGTTCCAACATCGGAACTGACTCAGCCGTTACTCAGCTCGTGCCAGCCAAAAACTCTCGAGCTTCACCTCTACCCAGACTCCCTCTCTCAAAATTACCTCTGATCTCATTTGCTGCTTTCTGAAACAGTCGCATCTAGCTACTACTCTTAGGCGTTAGTGGGTTATGGTCAATATTTTATGCCCTATTCTTACAGTTTCTGCTTCTTTCCCTTTAATTTCTTTTTATACTTGGTGTATTCCTCGAGTATCATCTTTGATAAATTTTCCCTTTACACCTTTGTGTATTTATCACTGTCATTGTTGATAGTTCCCTCCCTCTCTCTTTCGTAGTTTTTTCCTGTCCTTGTACATGCTTGTGTACTACTTCGACTATCATCGTTGATAATGCTTTCCCCCTTTCTTTCCTTTATATATAAAAATGTATTAAAAATAATGTTTCCTTTTGCCACTTTCTTTCTCTTTACTCATTTTGACATGGCTGAGAAAGGTAAGGGGCCCTCTGATTTCAAAAAAAATACCAGAAGTGTGGCCATAAAATTCCCTTGTCAGATTTTCACACAGTGTGTTTATTGTCTTGGCCCTCACCACTTACAGGAAGACTGCAGCATTTATCATACTTTTAGCACCAAGCTCTTGTGGAAAGGTGCAATAAACTTATCTTAAAAGGATTACCCCCTTTAACTTTTGGCAAAGTCTCATCTTCTGTAGATAAAACAAAGACAGACATATTATCTCCTTCATCCTCGTCTTCTCTGGAAAAAAGCAAGAAAAGAAGTCTGTCGGTTCTGACCTTCCCATCTGTTCCGAAAGCTAAAAAATTTAAGACCTCAGTTCCGAAGGTTTCCAAGGAATTGCAGGCCTCTGCTGCTGGCACTTCGGTGTTGCTGGCCATTCCAGCACAGATCATCATTTCGTGCCCTTCAACATCGAAGGCCTTGACACAGGAAATTACTGATGTTTCACCTACCAAGACCACATTGCCTAGAATTACGTACTCACCTTCAGTTGATCCTTTTGTTGGGGAGCTCCCTGAAGAGTTTTTGCAAAGGCCTAAGTCCCCCTCTATGTCTTTGGTCCGCTCCACCAAAAGTCTTTCAGAACTCAATGTGGAGAGTTTAGTGAGTAAAATTTTGTGGGCTAGAGGGATTTCAGGCCCCCCTTCGGTTCTGACCCCTTCTGGTCCTGGTACCAAAACTTCCTTTACACCACTAGCTGCTACTCCTCTAACCTCCTCGGAGGTCTTAGAGTCCTCTGTTTTAGATCTCCTGGCATTGACTGTACTGGCAACAGAGTTGTTTACTTCTTCAGAGACAGTAGTTACCCTAAGATCTTCAGTTATTTATAAACTGGAGATGTCCTGGAACCATATCTACCCTGTCAGTTCTGGGGGGGGGGCAGGTTTGTCGGAGCTATCCCTGCTCCTCTGAGCTTCGACTCTAGTTAGTTCAGCTCTGGCTTCAGTCTCGGGGATCAGCTCTTTGGACCAAGGAGTGACCCTGGTTCCGAGGCAGTCTTTCTCTGTTCCAGACTCCCTTCCCTCTTGGGGGTGGGGGGGCTGACCTTTGAGGCTTTGTAGCGGGCCTTTTCTCTTTCAGTCTGTACTTTCCCTCTTGGAACAGGTACCCCTATATAGCGCAATTATTCTTCTTGCCTCTCCACTGGGGCAGCAGGTGTTGAAGCCTCAGGTGTCATAGGCTCAGGTACTGTCATCTTCTGCTACCTCCCCAGATTATCTCCCTGAAGAGGTTCCTCAAAAAAAGAAGTGCAAGAGGAAGCACTTGGATTCCCCCAGAAATCGGTCACTGAGGACACAGATTTCGATGAGGGGGAAGGGTCCCCACGGTCACCTCCTGAAGATGTCTCATTTGGAGACATCCTGGAAATTTTAAAACAGAAGGGTTGCTGGAAGTCCCAAAATCCTTTCTCTGAGGAATCTGTTTACCTGCAGGCTTTTGGCACCCACCCATCTACCTCTTGAGTAACTCCGCTCGCTGATGAACTTTCAGTTGATTTCACACCTGACATGAGCCCATCCCCAAAAGACCTGATAAGATTCTCTTTGCCCTGAAGATAAACAGTTTTGGACCAAGGGGTTAGCTGTAGATGCTGTGGTCATAGCGGCCGCCATTAAAAAGGAACTTGCTGAGGAGAGTTCTGTGTCCATCCACTGAACAGGGAGTCTGAGGCTATGGACAGATTTGGGAAGTAGGTCTACGCTTGAATTTTTTGGCACATTTCACCAGACTCCAGTGGGATCTGATTAAGGAGTTGTCAGACACCTTGGCAGGAGCTGTAGCCAAGGGAGTCCAAGAGAAAGTGGCTTCCCATTTAGTCACCTAGGAGTCTGTGTCCAGTTTGTCCATGAGGCTGATCACTCATACAGCCGAAGAGATATCTAGAGCAGCGGGTAAAGACACACCTGGAGGCACCTATGAGATTTTGTGGAACCATTCAAGTCTTCTTTTGTCAATGCTCCTTTTAAAAAAAAAACATCCTTGTTTGGCCCAAAAGTAAGAGAGACTTTATACAGGTATGATAAGGATGGTAAGACCCTTTCTGCTGTGGGCATACATTTCTCCACCTCCCATAGGTCCTTTTCTAGGAACCAGGGGAGCAGTGGAAAAATGTGGTTCAAGAAATCCCAAGGGCCTTTCCAAGACACACACATGTAGGGAGTTCCCCCAGGGGCAGAGGGAGGAACCAAAATGGAAGACACCATCCTTGTGGCAGAGGTGGTCCACAAAACCAGGGCTTCAGAGATTCCTTTCCAGGGAAGCCCTTGATTATCTTCCCCTGGAGGTAGTCAGGGGACGCTTGTCCTTCCACCTAAATGCCTGGCTAAACATAACGGATTCCTGGGTGCAATGGATCATATCTAGAGGATATATCATTCCCTTTTCTCACCCTCCCCCTGTACTCAAGAAAATCCCTGATGCTCCACACAATCAGATGAATTCCACAGTGCAAGAAATTCAAAAACTGCTGGACAAAAGAGTCATCCAAGAAGTCCCACCAGACCAGAGAGGATCCGGAACCTACTCAAGATTCTTTTTAGTGCCGAAAAAGATAGGGGGCTGGAGACCAATTTTGGATCTCAATCTACTGAACAAATCTGTTTTGCAAACAAAGTTCAGGATGGTCATGGGTACAGTCTAGTCACCCCCTTTCTGAATTAAGATGACTGGATGTGCTCAGTAGACCTTCAGGTCTCACCACAGCTCCCATGGTGTTCACCAAGTGCATGGCAGTAGTAGCAGCTTAGAGACTGCAAGGATTCCAGGTGTTTCCGTACTTGGACGACTAGCTGACAACCTCTTCAACCATCATCAGTAAATGGTAGCCAGAGATTACACATTTGACATCTGCGCCCACCCCAACACAAAATTTAGACTTTATAGGGGCAATTCTGAATACTCAAACAACAATAGCATCACTTTCTCCAGAAAAAACATCAGAGAATAGTGGTACAAGTTCAAAAGATAATCTACAGAAAGAGGGTTCCAGCTAGTCTTGCAAGTTCTAGGGTAGATGGCAGCTTCTGTAACTCTAGTACCATTATCCAGATTACATATGAGAATTCTGCAAGGGCTACTAGCTTCCCAATGGTCTGTCCTTCACCAACTGCTGTCAGATCAAATCCTGATCACCAGTTGTTGCAAAATGGATCTTTGTTGGTGGATACATTCCAAACAAATTCTCCACAGTCGTCCCTTGTTCTTCTGGAGCCCACAGCCATAGTGACCATGTATGCCTCCCAGATTGGGGGGGGGGGGGCATTATCTGGGCAAGACAGTCCAAGGCACGTGTTACCTGTTATTGGCCAATTTGCACATCAGTGTCCTGGAGGTAAGAGTGGTGCTTCTCGAGTTGCAGACCTTTCAGACAGCTGTTCCTCAGGGGACTATTGCAATTCAGACAGACAATATGTCAGTGGTTTGATATATCAACAAGCAGGAAGGAACCAAGTCTTATCCCCTTTGTCAAAAAGCCCTGAGTGTGGTAGTAGTGATCGCTTCCAACCATTTGCTAATAGCAATGCACATTCCAGGGAGTTACAATGTGATAGCAGACAAGCTGAGCAGATGCATCCTTCAGCCTCACAAGTGGTCTCTCAATCTAGAAGTGGCAGACTTGATATTCCGTCGTTGGGTTTAACCTTGCTATGATCTGTTTTCCTCCCCCCTAAACAACAAGTGCAGCAATTACTTCTCCCTCATTCCCCCTCCGGAGAAGTCGCCCACAGATGCTCTCCTTCACATTTAGCCTCCCGGTCTCCTGTATGCTTTCCCCCCTGGTACCTCTAATTCCAAAATGTTTACAGAAAGCACTCAGGATGAAAAGCACAGTAATCCTCGTTCTCCCTTTTGGCCTCAACAGATTTAGTCCCCTTTCTTTGGCATTATCTGATTCAACAACCTTGGATTCTGAACCCAGTACTAGATCTTCTGTCCCATCTGGATGGTCTTGTTCACCCAGACATTTTGAACCTCAAGCTGACTGCGTGGTTCCTCCAATTCCATCAGTTGCCAGGCATCCTAATATTTCCTTTCCAGTGTGGCACATCCTTTTATCGGCTCATAAACCTTCCACTAAAAAGCTATGTTTAAGTAAGTGGAAGAGATTTACCATTTGGGCTTATGAAAAGCAAATTTATCCTTTCTCTGCTTCAGTAGAACATGTTTTAGATTTTTTAGCCTCCCTGTTCAGTGTTGGAGCTTCTCCTTCCACCATAAGACTGCAATTTCCAACTTTCACGACTGTTTAGAAAAACGTTCTTTAGTCTCTCATAGGCTTTGTAAATCATTCCTCAGAGGCACTCTTTTATTAAAACCCCCGTTCAGAGATTCCACTCTTCCTTGGGACCTGAACTCAGTACTTCAAGCAGTAATACATTCCCCGTTTGAACCGTCTGTGGAATGTAATCTAAAGTTTTTATCTTGGAAGACACTGTTTTTGGTAGCCATTACTTCTTCCAGGAGGATTTCAGACATCCAGGCCTTATTGTCTGAACCTCCTTATCTGATTTTCCATAAGGATTGGGTTTCTTTCTTTATGAACAAACTCTTTTCTGCCAAAGGTAGTATCAGAGGCTGACATTAATCAGACAAATTAATTTACTGATTTTCTTCCCAAATCATTCCAACAAAGGAGAATATGCCTTGCATTTATTACACATTCATAGACAATTACATTTCTACCTTCACAGAACTAAAGATATAAGATAACCTAGTCAGCTGTTTGTTTATTTTTCCACTACAAAGTTGGGTAAACCAAGTCAGCAAGACTGCTCTCTTTAAATGGCTGAAAGATTGCATTTCATTCGTCTATGATAAGAATAAATAAACCTTGCCTAAGCTCAACAAGGCACATTTTACAAGGTCTATAGCCACTTCAGCAGTCTACCAATCTAGAGCTTCATTGGATGCTGTATGTGCAGCAGTTACTTGGGCTTCTCCCCATAGCTGTACTGCTCATTACAGACTGGACTTGATCTCTAGGGAGAAGATCATCCTTTGGCTCGATGGTGCTTAGGAATATTCTTACGAGTCCACCTAAGATTGTAGGTAGCTAGAGACTCTGTCTTATCTGTCAAGGATAAAGTAAAGATTGACAACATCAGATAAAGACGTTATGTACTCACCATAACATTCCATCTGTTTTGTCGATCTTCACTTATCCTTGACTTCCCTCCCTGCCATTCCCTGACCTTTAAAGATTTTTTTTGTGGAGCAGATCATATATCCCTGAATTATGATTATTCTCAAGCATAGTAGATAAGGCTCCCATCTGGCGCTTACATTCTGTGTGTGTATATATATATATATATATATATATATATATATATATATATATATATATATATATATATATATACACACACACACACACACATATTTTGTGTGTGTGTGTATAGTGTATATATATATATATATATATATATATATATATATATATATATATATATACACACACACACACACATATTTTGTGTGTGTGCGTGCGCATGTGTATATGTTTTCTATTTTTCTTTACTTTCTGCAAACTTGGTTTGAGGTAATTGACAGAGAGGGAGTCTGAGTAGAAGAGTAGCTCGAGAGTTCTTGGCTGCGCAAGCTGTAGTAATGGCCGAGTGGGTTCCTATGTCTGAACCGAACCCCTTCTGTCAAGGATTAATGAAGATGGACAACACAGATGGGACAGTATGGTGAGTACATAATTTCTTTTTTGCAAGTAGTACTGAAAAACATTTAGTATTTATCATTCATGAGATCATTTCTTCAACTGTAGGCAATGGCTTATTGTTACTTTTAGTATTTTTTTTAGATCATGCAGATCAGTACCAATGCAAATCCTGTCTTGCTTCTCAGCATTTAAACAAGCTGCATTACGGAAGTACAAGCATTTGGTGATTGACACTCAGAAGTGAGATCACAAAAGAGTGAGCTGCAGTACGCACATTGAAACTTGCCAAAACACTTTGAAAGCATTTTTCCAGAGGGAATTCGACCAATGTTTCCCCTACTATGTCATATAACCTACGCTACATTACATTAAGTATTCAATTCCTGCCTTTTTTTTTTTAAACAAGAAACATCTTTATTAAACCATTACTTACTACATAAGCATTCATGCATTTATATAAATAAAAACAAAACACACCGACACAATCCTAGTTGCAAGCATTTTACATCAAACCATAATCACACTCCTAGTTGCAAACATGGTACACCACTTATAATCTACCCAGTCTTTTTCAGTCAAACATTACATAGCTCATTTAAGTCCTGCCACCTTATAACTCATTCCTGCCTTGTATGTATTCCCACAGTTCCCATTTTTCCTGTGTAGTTTGCTCCTACCCTTTTCTAAAGATTTCAGTTCCAGTTGTTTTATCTCTGTTACTGTATTCACTGCTTCTAGTATAGTTGGTTTAGATTTTGATTTCCATTTTCTAGTAGTAGTTTTTTTGGCAGCCACCATTTCTAGACACAGCAAGGCCTTACAATGTTTAGGTAATTCCGATTTTGTATCATAGCTCAGAAGAATTATCTCCCTCGTCTGACCAATCTGCCCACCCAGCATTTCCAACAGTGCATCTCATAGGGAATTCCTAAAGTCTGCCAATTTACTGCACTCCCAGAAAATATGTTCTCAATTACCTCTTTCTTCAACATCACACCTCCAACATTTGCTGTCTGCTTGAGGAAAAATTCTCTGGAGTCTACTTGGGGTATAGAAATATCTATGTAACCATTTCCAGGCAAAAATCCTAAATCTTCTAGATCTTGTTGTATGTTTGGGGGACATGCATATATCCTCCCATTGTTTCTTTATGAAATGCTTATCCAGTCTGTCTTCCCAATCCTTTCTAACCTCTTCTGATTGATTCTTATAGTTATCATGTATTATTTTATATGTTCTACTAATTATTCCTTTTTTAATAGCAGCTTCTGCTTTAGACTCTACTAAAAACTCTACCAGTGCTGGTCTTTCATTTAGGACCCCCCCTATTTCTTTTCCTTTGCCTATACTCTGATGTCAGTCCCTGACAGAGAAGCCAATCTCTAACCTGCAGACCAAACAAATTATGGGCGTCTTCCCATTCTATCATCTTTCCCTCTTTAGTTATTTGTTCCTCATGCATTGGTTCCTTTGCCAGTTTTCTCCAATAAATTTCAGCCCTATCTTGCCTATTGTCTATTTACATAATTGCAGCCATTCCTATCGGCAGAATCTTCTTTCTCCAATCCTGTGTTGGCTTAGTTCTTGGATTACTTTCTGCTACTTTACGGATATAATATTCTGTATGATTATTGTTATTCTCTTTAAATGCCTGCATCCAAAATCCCAGTCTTTCCTGGTTTTTTGAGCTTCCCCATGTTTCATCATCATCTCTTTCCACTTTGAATTTTAGTTTTCTGCTTGTGCTATGTATATGAGTCTTAACTGTGTAGCTCTAAAATACCCCTTCAAATTGGGTAATCCCAGTCTGCTCTGTTCTACTGGAAGAATCATCTTATTCCACTTGACTCTTGCAGTCTTCCCCTCCCAGATAAAGTCCTTCAGATATTTATTAATTACTATCCACAACTTCTCTGATTGATCACACTTGAGTGTTGGTCGTAGATGTCTTGCATCTCTGCCTGGCACCATGCTGTTAACCCTTTTCTTTGTCCTAACTGCTTCTTATTGATTCCTAAGCTTTCTGTTTACTTTAATTCCTGATCTGTTTTAATTCTGAGAGCTACTGGTAGTTTCCTGGTAGAATGCATCTCCAGCACTGCTTCAGGATTGCTTATATATGATATTCTCTCCTCAGGCTTATAAGTAGATTGGTATAGTCATGCAAGATATCATTGTGGCCGTGTGCAGTATTCTAGATGACACTGTGACTGATTATGTATCTATGCCATCTTTTCTTTTGCACTGTGGTCTAATTTTATTGTAATATTCCTAGCTACTCATAAATCAAATGAATCAAAATATTAACAGTATTTCTTTAAGTGCTACAGTTTGAAAAAAATATTCTGCATTTCTTATGTTTATTTCAGTAACTTTTCACCCATTGACTTCCCTGGTAGACACAGTGTGCTTACAGTGTGCACATTGCCCTATGTTTAGTATCTCTGAACCACTGTGCTTCAGAGTATCTTCATAAATATTTTCCTCTTCATCTGTATCTAGTTTAAAATTTGATTTATTTATGTTACCTGAGTAGTTGCACATATGTGGGGATCCCTTTAGCCACAGCTTGTGCCCATATAATACAAATAATTTACAGATGTACATACAAAATAGTTGCTAAACAAGTGGATCCATAAATAGGTGACAGATGAATAGTTTCACAACATTTGTACAGTAACATAGTATTGCATCAAATACGTGAAGTGCTCCTTAAAACAAGTGTAATTGCAGTTTATAAAGGACTGTATTGTTCATAAAGATAAAGGTATAAAAAGTTATTTACAGTATGTATACAGTGTGTTTGCAGTATTAGAATTTTTGAGTCACATGCTTGTAAACAGAGTAGAAAACTTCCATTTCCATAGTTTATACCTTAATATTAATAATTGCTATGAACTGTTTACCCGGAAGCAGTTACATTTACATGATTCACTTACTTGTTAAGGTAGATTGTTTCTAAAAGTTGAGAATATCCAAATGTTTCTAATTTCATAAGCTAAGCATTTCCAGGTGTCATGGAATGTCTTAGAGACTGATTTAGGGCTCCATATTGAAATGTCGGCACTCCAAATGCAGAATGTTGACAAGCAGAAAAAAAACGAAGGAAAAAAAAAAAAAAAAAAAAAAGAACGAATCTCAAAGATAGCTCTTGTCCTTTTAATCATCTTTTGTTGTGGGGGGGGGGGGCAAGCTTCCCTAGCACTCTGAAACATATATATACCAACTCTGAGATCGCCATACCTCTGAGAAAAGGCAATATTCTGTGAAATGGCTGTTTCAGACTTAGTATATGTAAGTCCTTTCATTCGGAGATTTAATGTCTGTGTTTTGGGATTTGATCTGTCAGGTCCTGACATTTCAAATTGTTACTGTGATTTAACCATAATTTGCAATTGCAACTGAAAGTAAATCTCACAAGTATGAGAATCTGTTGGTTATCTGACCTTAATAAGGAAGTTACATCTCTACTAAAAAAAATTCATAAGCAGGAGTGACTGCAATTTGTGAGTAACAAATTCTGCATTTTATTTATTCAGTCTCTGTATCCTTTTCAGTCTGATTTGTCTTCTTTTCTCGATGCTTCTGATCAGTTTAGATGGCGCCAACAAGCAGCTCATTTTCATATTTCTGTTCAGCAATGTGTAAGTACTTCTCAACATTTTATATACATTTAGCAGAATGTCCTTTTCTAGCATGGATCCTGAAAGATTTATTAAAAGTAGCACAAAGTGTCTTTCTGCTTACAAACATCCCTGGTACGTAAGACTACAGTTTAAAGCAGTGTTTTTCCTGGTCTCCACAATTGGCACAGTGCTTTATCTTGTCTTTTTGATATCCACCATTGCTAAAATATATTTCCTTGCTTCTGTTCTCATATTTGACTTTGACTCACATTTTATCTTACACAGATTATTTTCCTTCATTAATCATTTTAAATGTGTACTAGTAATTTCACTTGCTTCCCACACGTCTACACTCTTAGATAAGAGTAGGCCTTTTCTCTTAATAACCTGCTATTTGTTTCACCATTTCTTACACCACAATGACAATGAACGCTGCACTCACTTCGCCATATTCAGTCTTTGGCTTGATTCTTCAGTTCAAATGTGCAAGTATTTGAAGTTTTTCTGTAGGACTTTGCAAAGAACCAATGGCAAGTAAATGGCAAATTGTTTCTGTATTCACAGTAATTCCTGAATTTATGTCTAACTGATACTGTTTTGTCACTGACTTCTTCAAAAAAAGGTGTGAACTAAATTCCTTTAAGGCTTCTTCCTCATTATACAGCAGTGTAGTACATTGTACTTATTCAGGCTTCTCAACTAATCCAGTTAGAGAGAAGTTAATCAAAGTTACGGATCCAAAGTCTTCAGATTGCTGCTGAATTTTCTTCCAGTGAGAATTTCTAGTGGTTTGGCAGGTAGAGCTTATTTCTACTGAGACTTTTACTACATTATTTACAAGCTCATAATCTCTTAAAAGTAAATATGTTTTTCACTTCAGATTGGCTCCATCAAATATTCTCTTACTTTGACAGCATGTGATGTATGAGTGATGAATAAGACGGAGACACTGTGGATGTGGCTAACTTGCATGAGGTCTTTACTTAAGACTGAATTCTCTTAGATTATTGGACTGTCACACTGAACCTACCTAAAACTGTAAAAAGTTCCCCAAGCCTTCACTAGAAATGAGAAAAAAAAATATCAAGCTCCCCATAATATGAATGTTGCCCGTTACAGAAACAGACCACCTCCTAATGCATCACACACACACATGCTGTAATCAAGGTTTGGTTTGTCATAGGATCATAGGAGATTACTAGGCTATCAACCCATAGGTTATTTTAAGCCTAGCAATATCAACCCAATGTAATACTGTAGAAATGCTAGTCAATACCCTAAATTGCATTTAGTGATGACTGCCCATGTCCAGGAGGGTTGTGGGGCCCTATCCCTGGTAAGAATTTACGGTGCCCCTTCCACTTGCCCAGGTTCCTCTTGAACAGTGTCTTAGAGTTGCTCTGTTTCACATGAATTGGTAGCCTGTTCCAAAGACATGGCAGCCGCTGGGAGATTAATCTGTCCCTGCAGCATGTCCCATTCAAGCCACAGGCCATATTTAAGTCCATGAAATGGGTAACCTTAGACCCATTTGATTTATGGATATGCAGTAAGTTCATTAGGTTTGGGTCTTGGGTTGCTGTGTAGGCCATGCATAAGTCTCCCATAAGAAGTCCATATGATACAGAGTACAGTGACAGGGACTTTAGTTGGTCCACGTAAGACACATGCTGAAGGCCCTTGATCTTTTTAGTTGGGAAACCTCTGAGGTCTTTCTAATTGCTACAGGTTCTTAGTACTATACATACCAAATTGGGCTTTATATTCAATTAAGGGCTGGATAAGTGCCAAGTATAGAGGGGTTATAATTTCTTTTGCTCTCGAAGCAATGTCTTTGCTAATCAAGTGAGCTATGTGGAAAGCTTTCCTTCCAACAGTAGACACATGATGGTCGAAGTTAAGTTTGTGGTCAGCCTGTGATCCCAGGTCCCTCACCACTTCACGGGTACTTAGGGTATTGTTGATTTGATTTTGTGAAGGGACATTGTTTGTGCCGAAGGGAATGATGATGAATTTCCTTACATTCAGTTTGAGACCGTGACTAATATACTAGTTGTTCGTCTGTATGAGACCATTCTGGGGTATACTGACATCATTTGGGGAATTCAGTGATTGCACCTAGTTTGCAGTCTTCTGCAAACTTGATCAGCCAAAACCCTTTAGTTTTAACCTGAACTTCTAAGAAGTATATACCAAACTGTAGGGGGCCCAGCACTGACCGTTGTGGCACCTCGCTGGTAACAGGTCTGCTGGTTGATGTGGAGTCACCCACTTTGATAGTATGTCTGGTTTCTCAGCTAGTTGGCAACCCATCTTACAATGAAGGGGTTTACATTCAGTTTGCTAAGTTTATTGGTAATGCCTGAATGTGGGATTGTGCAGAAAACCTTTGCCAAGTTGAGGATGTTGTGTGCACAGATTTGCCCTCCTCAATGGCCGTGGTCACACTTTCAAAGAAATCCACCAGATTTATCGGGCAGGATCTGCCCTTCACAAAGCCAAAGTGAGTAGGATCCAAGGTTTGGAGGTCCCTTATGTCTTTATTTATGAGGTGCATAATGGTACGTTCCATGGCCTTACAGATGTGGCTCGTCAGGTTTGTGGGTCTGTAATTCCCCAGGTCTGTTGCTAGACCACCTTTGTGGAGGGGAACAACTGTAGCTGTTCTCCATTCCTCGGGAACAAAGCCTGAGGTCAGGCTATGATTGAAAATGGTGATGCTAGTTCATGTTTTAGCTTGTTTTGAAGACAGCCTGGGATGTCATCTCGTCCTATAAAGGCCGTGTTCTTTGCCTTGGACAGGGTTTTGTCTTGGTATGTTTATTTTTTGCTGCTGATCTGCATTACACCTATTAATTTACTTTTACCTTTCTGCATTCAATTTGTTCTGTCATAAAGCATTGACCTTTCAAAATGTAAGTGTAGAATATATTTTAGATTTGTTTGGGCCTTCCCCTAAAACAAGGCTGGACTTCTTCAGGAAGGTTGGTAACACTACTTGAGAACTGCTACTATAGAAGCAGAGTGCACCAGATGACATGCAGTTTCTTGTACTTAGCTCATTATACCCCATAGTCTACTGAGGTCACAGTGTTACCTTCCAGTTTTCAAGCAAGCCTTCTGGAAGATTTTTTGGGGTTCTCAGGGGTTGTCAATACTATCAGTTGAGAGTTGTCCCCTTTGGGCAAGAAACTGCATCCCAGAGTATTCTACAGGTGCCTAGCATATGCAGTAGAAGCTCAGATATTCTGTGGCGTTGACAATATCAATCCAGAGTCATTTTGAGAAGACTTAAAGGTTATAACACCTTTGTACTATTTTGTTCTTACAGTCAGTGGGAACAAGTGAGATCTAATCCTTGGACAGCAAAAAGTATTTCTGAAAGCCCTTGTGGACTCTGTGCAAGGGGGAATTTTTCTGAGCTAAGGAAAGGTGCAGGTAATTGCATCTTTATTTTTATCAGGTAGCAGCTTGTATCACTCTGTTAGTCATAGCTTTCCAAAGTGTTCTTGGGCTCACATTGGTCATTATTGTGATGGTTCAGAATGCCTCATTACACATGAAGATGTTTCACCATTACCTGAGGAATGTGTAGGATTATTTGCAGGATTCCTTTGAGCTTAAACTTCCTGTTGATTCCGTCACTGCCTGAGTAGCTAAAACCCATCAGCTCAGCTCCTAGAATAAAGCCAGGCATACCCTTTATTGCCTAACCTTCTTCTCAAGTGTTGATGACAAATGCAGCGGATAAGGGCTGGGATGTGCAGTTGGATTCATGGAATGTTTAAGACCTGTAATCCAACTTTTAGTTGGGAATGCATATCAGCCTGAAAAAGGTGTTACTAGTGCATCTTGCATCATAGTGTTTAAGAATTTTCTAAAGCAAGGTGTTCTACAGATGATTACAGATATGACTACAATGCAGTACACAAATAACATGAAACTTATTTTTAACGTGCAGAATGGCTATAAAGTTGTATGAAAGCAGACTGGCTCTCTCAACATTTTGTTGATTGCACTTAATTTTTAAGGAAAAGACTAGTCTGCTGGCTCAGATAAATCGTACAGTGCATCCAAGTCACAACTTGACAACTCAGTCCAGAGATTTTCTTGGTTCTGACTTCATGATGGGCAACCCCGGAAAGTAAACTTTTGCCTTCTTTCTCAGTGCCGATCTTCCATGTTACTGGATAAAAGCACAAAATGTCCTGTGATGGGTTTGGAAGAGGGAGAACCTTGTACATGTATTCTCACCAGTCCCTCTAATTCAAAGGATATTGTTCTACAAAAGGAAAGAATGTGACTAATTTTAATAGCTACCTTTTTGTCACGGGAGTTCTTTCACTCTTCTCTTTTAAAGGACACATCTCAGTTTCTGAAGCATCCTGTCAGGAAAACTCCTCTGTTCGTAGCTGCATGGTTGCGTTCTACATTCCATCCTTGTGAATTCTTCAAATTTCAGTATGGAGGCTGATATTTTCATTTTCAGTGTACCTTGTTTTCATCTGATGTTGTGCTATATGAAACCAGGAAGCCACTTACTAGGCAACCTTACTGTCTATGGGGAGGGAAAAAATACTTCTCTTGTCAAGAGAAGAACCTTTCTATGATGTACCTAGACTTGCTTAGCATGCTAGGCTACCCATCTTACTTGCAAAGTCTAGGTCTGTCTTGTTCCTCTGTTGCAAAAGATTTTTTCTGCCAGCATGTCTGTTGTAAGAAAAAAAATTTGACAGTCTGTCATACATGTTATCCTGAAGGGAATACTGCACTTTAAATCTGTTAGGGAAGGTATTGTTCCCTTCACATGATTTGAATTCTCTTCTGGAAAAGCTGGTAAAGCTTCCCTCTGAACTGGCCTTCACCATTTCTTTGAAATTTCTGTCCTTGAAAACATCCATGTTGACTGTGATATTTGTTAAGAGGGTATAAAGCTACAGGCATTAATATGTTTGCTACTCTACGTAGTCTTGTATGGCATTGCCCAAAGTCCAAACGTTGAGTTGCTATTTTTTTCACCCTCATCCTTAGAACCCTAGAGAGAGGATTTTTCATTGTATGGGCTGTAGAAAGTAACTGAGCTGTTATCTCTAGAATTATGACATTAGGTCTCTAATTAATGGTTAAAGTGTTCATATCACAGACACAAGAGACAGGGTTTGATTCCCACCTTTGTTCACTGTCTATCTGTTTACTGGCTGGGTGTGTAATGGTGTACAGACTGACTGCCTGCTATTTATTTATAAACCTAATTTTATTGTGTTTACTATGACATTTTATCATGTTCTACCAGGCTAAAATTCTTTTAGAGCTCCTGCTACCAAAAGTGCTGCTATGTCTGTAACCTTTTTAGAGGGATCTCAGCAGAGGAATTTCTGTGATGCATTTGGTTGCTTTTGCAAATTTTCATTAAACATTACAAACTGGACTGTCAGGGTGTCCGACAGGGCTCTGTCCTAGGCCCTTCCTTGTTTAGATTGTATCTTTCAGGCCTATCTTTTTCATCTGAGGAGTTCTACAGCCTGTATGCAGATGACCTGAAATTGGGTAAACTGATCACGTGTGTTACATATAGGGCATTTCTGCAAAAGAATTTGCCTAAATTGACCATTATATACCATTTAAAAACTAAGCATATGAGATTTGGGAGACATAAAGTGAAAGGTGATTATTTAATACGAATCTATATTAAATTCCCGAACGCTTAAAAAAAGTGAACGGTGATCGAGCAACCCTATGTAAGCGAAAGCTTACAATGAGGAAGTGTCAGAAGAGAGATTTTTTTTCCAAGGGAAAAAAATTGCTGTTCCAACAAAAAAATAAAAATCAATTTCAAACATTACATTAAGTTGGGGGGCTTCAACCCCACACCCCCCTACTTAAATATACCAACTCCGAGACCGCACTACAGTGCCGAAACCGACAAAGTACCGAAGCGGCCAAGCGAATTCTTTCCCAGGGAAAGAATTTGCTTAACAGCCGCTTCGATATTTTGCTTTTTCAGCCTTTTAAGTTCAACCAAGACGCATTCGAAAGAATGCGTCTTCGGTCTTCTGATATAGACCCTTTAATACTGCACACAGTGATTGAAACTAGATTCATTTAATGACCTGGGTATATGGGTTGAGCTAGCTTTGAGTTTTTCTAATCATATCAACCAATTGGTTAATGGTAGCTGTAGAACTATAGCTTGTATAAAAAGATTTATGAAGTCTAGGAAAATAGAGAAATGATGAAGTCATTGCTTGTTAATTACATTAGACCCAAACTTGAGTGTGGCATAACAATATGGAAACCTTATAAGAAAACAAGCGTGACTAAACTGGAAAGAGTACAGCAGAAATGTACCAAGAGCATCCATGGATGTGAACATTTAAGATGTTCTTCGTGTTTCTCTGTTACAGTCATTACATTTGGGTAATCTGCTGGCAGGTTTCCCTCAGTCGGCCTGAATTCCGAAGTCTTGGGTTCTGCATCGGTTGCTGTCTTCTCTTCCATGACGTCAGGTCGTCAGGGGTATAAAACATGCAGCCAGTACCATTTTCTTTAGTCTTTCTTGCCGCGCAGTGCCCGAAGCAGAAGCATTTTGCAAGTGCCAGTCAGCTGACTACTGAAATATTCGAGTTTGAGTTTCAGAACCGAAGTCTTCACTACAGCTAAGTACCCCGTTGGGGAAACTTTTTTCTTGCTTTTTACCGATGTCAGAAAAAGTTAATAATTGTATTACTTGTGGGAAGCAAATACCTCATAAGGATTTCCATTTGTACTGTATTCCTTGCCTAGGCCGTGATCACAAAGTGCCTGACTGTCGGTTTTGTGCTAGATTTAACCAACGCACTATTAAGCGTCGGTATATTTTTGCATCAAAGTATTTTGGAAACAGATTTAACTACCCAGAAATATCGTCGGATAGCAATCCGATTACCGGAGTACATAAAAAACGCAAAGAAAAGGATAGAGAAAGGCAGTCGAGATCTAAAACCGACGATGAAGCTTCTCCTAAGCCAGTCGCCGTTTTGCCGGTACTCAGTGAGGCGCTTTCGCAGCCCCTGATACCCGCTACCTTCGAGTCGTAGGCCTCTACCGATACCCATGTGGAGTCCGACATGCCGCAAGATATTCAAGGTATTGGACCGATGGATGTATCTCCCGCGGATGGGTCCGGAGCCACTGAGCAGGCACCAGCTTCTGAGAGTGTATTCAGACTTCAGCATTTGTATATCAAACCGATGACAGCTGCAAAATCAAAGGCAAAAGCAACTTCTAAAACTAAAAAACCGATGCATGAGCCACGTGCACAGGCCTCTATGCCTAAAAAACAGATGATCAAAATGTCTGAAGACCTTATTACCTTGATCAGGGGTACCCATCCCCCTCCATATAAGAGGCCTAGGCAAGACACGGATTATGAATCTTCAGATCAGGTTTCTATTTCTTCTGATTCCTCTTCTGATCAGGAATTATCTTTACCTCCCTATGAGGATTCTGATGCTGAGGAGTCTATTCCATCGGCATCTCCTCCTGAGGATTATTCATTTGGAGAAACCTTGCATACTCTGAGGGAGCATTTTCACTGGGAGAATCAAGACTTCTCAGAATCGAAAAAGAGGCTCATGGATTTCCTTCTTCTCCCTCAGCACAAGCCTTTGGCCATTCCCCCTGTTTTAGACATCGTGGATGATGTGTTTTCGGAGTCACGCTTGACCCCTGACTCCTTATCTCCGGCTCCCAGTAAGCCTGACAGATATTACAGGGTCCCTGACTCACATAAATTTTTATTTAGAAACCCTGCTGCTGAACCTAAAACTATTTCACAGGGTCCAAAGGGAGTTAAGGCCTCAACAGCAAAAAATCCTACCCCCTCTGACAGAGATTCAAGGGCACTGGACAGATGGGGAAATAAGGTTTATAGATCTGCAACCTTGGCAATCAGGGCCTTAAACTGTCGATTTAGGTTCATAGGTTGGTACTAGGCTGTCAGCCCTAGGGCCTATACAAGCCTAGCCATAACAATTCCCTGGCTATTTCATATTCTTAAGTACTAACAACATGTTATGGGATTGCTGAAACAGAAAATTATGTTGATTTCAGAATGTGCAGAAAATAAAGAATTGCAGGCATTATTGCATGCAGCTAAACAAGTTGGAAAGTATACATTACAATGTGGTTTTAATTCTTTAGAGGCCTCCTGTAGGGCCGCAGTTACTGGATCTGTGATTAGGGGGCATGCCTGGTTAAAGGAACAAAATTTGCATGATCATGTTAAAGCTAAATTGCTAGATGCACCTTTACAGCATGATTCTCTGTTTGGTATTAAGGCAGAAGAGGTTTTAAAGAAAATGGAAGACAAAGCTAAGTCTGTGCAAACTGTTAAAGACGTCTTACAAGTGCAGCCACCAAGATTCAGTAGACACTGGCCTACAAAAAATTGGTCCTTTCTTGTGTCAGACAGAGCTCAAAGGGGCAAATTCAGACGCCTTAAGGGTTCCAGGTACCATGGGCAAGACTCATACAGGTCAAAGCAATGGGGCGCATCCACCTCCAAATCTGGAAGAGATAAAGCGCAAACCTACAGAAAGCAATCCCAGTGACTTCCCTCTGCCTACACCAAGCACTTATTTTTTGGCAGCACCCATAGGGGGAAAATTAGCACTTTTTGCTCAAAATTGGCAGTTAATAACCCAGGACAAGTGGGTACTAAACATCGTATCACAGGCATACAGATTCCATTTCCACAGACTGCCAATGGCAAATGGTTGGCCAGATCTTCCAAAAAACCAATGGGGCAGAGGCACAGAAAAAGGTTACGTCCCTCATGGATATGGGGGCCATTCAGACAGTACCAGAACAGGAAAAAAGACAAGGTTTTTACTCAAGACTGTTCTTGGTACCCAGAAAGGACAAGGCCTGGCGGCCAATACTGGATTTATTGATTTTGAACACATACCTGTTTGTTTGCGTCTTTCAGCTTTTCCCGGTTAGGGGTCACCACAGTGGAACTCCGGTCCGCTAATGATTGGTAGTTGATTTTTACGTGCCGAGTTACCAGCCCTGACACACAACCTTCAACGAAGGTACACCCATTCACGCATGTCTCCACACAGAAGACGCTCTAGCTGAGAATCGAACCGGACAGCGTCTTACTGTGAGGCAACAACGCTACCACAGCACCACCACCGTGTTTGAACACATACCTGTACATTCCAAAATTCAAAATGCTGACTTTGCAGCAGCTTCTGCCCATGCTGGGCAAGAATGCTTGGCTGGTGACTTTAGACCTAAAAGAGGCATACCTGCATGTCCCAGTAAGACAGTCATGCAGAAGATACCTCAGATTCAAGGCTGGCTTAATGCATTACCAATTCTCTGCACTGCCCTTTGGCTTATCTACTGCGCCCAGGGTCTTTACAAATTGCCTGGCACCAGTAATTGCATTTTGCAGACAAAGAAGTATATAAATATATCCTTACTTGGATGACTGTCTCATTCAAGCAGAGAACAAGGACACTCTTCTTCGACACCTGGCGTTTATGAAAAGGCTTCTAACATGCCTAGGATACACAATAAACGAAAATAAATCACAACTGGTACCCTCTCAAAAGATAACATTCGTGGGTGCAAGCTTGAATACAACTGCCCAGATGGCTTACCTCTCGCCAGACAAACAAAGGCAACTGACTACTAACTTCAAACTGATGGCAACAAAAACCCAGTCTTCTGCAAGACAAATTCTGCAGGCTCTGGGCTTCATGGCATTCTGCATCCTACTAATTCCATATGCAAGACTGCATATGAGGAAACTTCAGTGGTACCTAAAAAGTTTATGGAGTCAACATTCACACAGTCTGGAAACAATGATTCCTCGCATTCCCTGCCTACAACAGGAGTTTCTATGGTGGGCAAAGGCCTGTCAGCAGAATGTGGGACGGCCCTTCTCTCTACCCCCTGCCAGCCAGTCCTTAACAACAGACACATCAGATTATGCCTGGGGGGCCCACATGGCAGGAAGATGCATTCAGGGCATATCGGCACCAAAACAAGTGCATCTACATATCAACCAGAAAGAGTTGCTAGCTGTTCAAAATGCCCTAACAGCCTTCAAGGACTTACTTCATCCAGGACAACTACTGATAAAGACGGACAACACCATAGTCATGTGGTATATAAACAAGCAAGGGGGGCACACACTCATACCTCCTTTGCAGATTAGCCATGGCACTGTGGGACACAGCTTTCACCTACCAAATACATCTTCAAGCTCAATTCCTGCCAGGAAAACAAAACACTCTGGCAGATGATTTAAGCAGTAACCGTATGGATCCTCACGAGTGTAAACTAAATCCACAAGTCTTCAGCATGATAACAGAGAAATGGGGGAGCCCAGACATAGATCTATTTACCTCTCCTCAAAATTATCAATTGAAAAGATTCTGCACAAGGACTTATCACAGACAAGCATGGAAAGTGGATGCCCTATCCTTCAGTTGGAAAAACCTATCAATTTACCCCTTTCCTCCTCTGCCTCTTCTACCCAAGGTCCTCCTAAAAGTCAGACAAGAGAAACCAAAGATGATATTAATTGCCCCGGACTGGCCCCGCCAGTACTGGTACCCAATCCTAAGGAACTTTTCTCAATATGCAGCTTGGACCGTGTCTCAAAGACCACAACTACTGTCCCAGCAAAATAATCAGATCCTGCACAATCAACTACAGACTCTGAATCTGGCAGCATGGCAAATCATGTAATCATACAAACGACACCTCTCAATAAAGCTGTGATGGATGTCATTTTGGAAGCCAGAAGGCCTAGTACTAGAAAATCTGATGCTGACAAATGGAAGAGATTCTGTGCTTGGAATCAAGCACAAGGAACTGATGCAGCAGAACCACATATTCCTCAGATATTACAATACTTAACTGAGATGCTTGGCAAAGGCCTATCTTTCTCATCAATTAAAATCCATGCCTCTGCCATTTCAGCTCATTACAATACAGAGCCACCAATCTTTTCTCATCCTTTACTAAAGCAGTATCTTAGAGGAGCCAAAAATTTAAGGCCTCCTAGAAGATCACCATTACCTGCATGGGACCTCAATTATGTGCTGGAAAAGCTCACTAATCATCCAACCCACCAAACTTACCCTAGACAGCTCTCACTTTTAACATCACAGCAAAAGACACCACCACCATCCATCCTACAGAACACACCAAATTACTAGGAGTAGAAATAGACAATAAACTGAACTTTGACATTCACATTTCCATGACCATTAAAAAAGTGCACAAAAACCTAGTAGCATTATATAGAAATCAGCAACTACTTACCAAAGCAGCTAAAATTTCGGTAGCAAATTCTCATCTTATCTCTACCCCTCTCCAGTTTTTACTAACCTTAGACAATGCGATCTAAATAAGCTTGAAACCTGGTACAACAAAATCGCCAAATTCGCCACAGGGGCTTCCTACCGTACTCACCACTCTCTCTCACTAGCAGAACTGGGCTGGCTAGAGCTCCCCCACCTCCTTCAGTGGTACCAACTCACACTCGCCCACAAACTAATAAACCAACCACTAAAAGTCCCATCCCTCCAGAATCTACTCCAACCCTACATAGCCACGAGACCACTAAGATCCAGCCACAAAAACCTCCTACAGGTCACAAGAGCCATTAACTCTGCTGGAGAAGCATTATTCTCCTGCAGTATAGCCAAACTCTGGAACTCCCTCCCATCCTCAATTACCTCTGTAACTTCTTGCACCCACTTTAAATCCTTACTAAAATCACACTTTACAAAACTTGCCAGATATGCCCTTGCAACCCCCCCTAATACCATCCACTCCCCCCACCCACTACCTCTCTCAGCCCCCTATCAACAACCTACTCTTAGTAAGCTTGGCTACTCATGTTCCCAGCTACCTACCACATATTACTAACTTCTTGTAGCAGCAACTGCTAATGGCTGTTATGTACCTCAAAAACAGATTGTATCAGTTGTTCACTGATGAATCTCGGCTACATTTGTAACCATGTTTAGTACATGTCACCATATTTTAAAATTGTACTATGTTCTGCAGCTGTTTTACATCTGTTTTCTTTTGTCTTGCATCCTTAACTGGACTAATGTCTATATTTAAATGCTATGTTTTTTTAACTGTGTAATGCAAATAATACTTAATGTGGAGCTTTTCTTCCCGGGCCTCTGCTGAAAACAGACCTGTGTCCAGTCGGACTCTCCCAGTCAACAAATGTAAATAAATAAATAAAAAATGAGAAAAACTGAGCAATTACTACTGTCATATGCTGCAGGATCAGAAGGAAAGGCTATTTCAAAGCAGACAGTTTCAAAGTGGATAAGCCACTGCATCCGTTTCTGCTGCTTACACCATGGTAAACCTGTGCCCAAGGGCATTAGGTCTCATTCCACCAGAGCTGCAGCTACTTCAGCAGCCTTTCTCAGAGGAGTACCAACCAAAGACATTCTAGAGGCTGCTACTTGGAGTTCTGTTCACACCTTTACAAAGCATTACCATTTGCCTCTCTACTCTTAAGTCCGGGGCAGGCTTTGCCACTGCAGTGCTGCAGGGTCTTATAGCCACACCTAATGTTGTTTAGCTCCAGCCTCCCAACCATAGCTTTGGGATTCTACCCAAATGTAATGACTGCAACAGTGAAACACGAAGAACATAGTACAGTTGTGTACACTTGCCATAAATGTAGATGTTAGAGTGTATTCATTGCTGCAGTCCAGGTTACCCTCCCGCCATCCCCCTGTCACTCTACAGTTTATCTTTCTTTCTCTATCTTCTACAACCTATGTGGTGTATTTGCTTGTAGATGAAGGTAAAATTTATATTGTTGCATGTGTGTATATATATAACTGCGGCGGTGGTGCTGCGGTAGCGTTGTTGCCTCACAGTTAGACGTTGCCCGTTCGATTCTCAGTTAGAGCATCTTCTGTGTAACGACATGCGTGAATGGACATTCCTTTGTTAAAGGTTGTGTGTTAGGCCCGGCAAGCCAGTATGTAAAAATCTACTGCCAATCATTAGCAGACCGGAGTTCCGCTGTTCCGCTGTGGCAACCCCTAACCGGGAAAAGCCGAAAGCCACAACCATATGTGTGTGTATATATATATATATATATATATATATATATATATATATATATATATATATATATATATAAAATATTGCTACCATTTGGGGGGCAGCTGACATCGGGGGCAGGAAAAACTAAAGAAAATGGCGTCGGCTGCATGTTTTATACCCCTAACAACCTGACGTCGTGGAAGAGAAGACAGCAACTGATGCAGGACCCACGACTTTGGAATTCAGGCTGATTGAGGACAACCTGCCAGCAGATTACCCAAATGTAATGACTGCAACAGTGAATACACTCGAACATCTACATTTATGGTAAGTGTACACAACTGTACTTTATTATGAAAGACTAAATTATTTCAACTTGTACATTGTTTTTATAGATATCTAAGAGGAGATGTTATTCAGTTCTATAGTGAATTTACAGACAACAATCCCTGGGAATGTTTGGGGTCATCAAAAAGTAGAAAAGAATCATAAGACAACCTATCTAGAAGATTCTATGGGAATGAGAAGTGTACTACTTGGTTCTGTAAGAGAGCAGCTGATGCAGGGAACAGACTACCAAATTACATTAAACACTAGTTTTGATATTTTTAAGAACAGCCTGGACACATTATGGAACAACTGTTTTGGTATATTGGCAGGCTAGAAGGACATTAATACCAGTGCTTGGAATGTTTGTATTTATGTATAGCTATATTTTTATTTTCCAGTATTAGGGCGCTCACGCCTTCCCTCTAATTCTGCTAGGGTATGTATACTGCCATTTAAGTTGTGTTGTTCTGGAGCTTTGTTGTAGCTGAAAGAGGATTCCTCTAATATTGTTGCTGGGTTGAGTTGCAACCTGACAAGTGTGGTAATACAGATGAAGGGCTTAGAATTAAACTGGCTTTTTAAAAACTAGTATAGTGTCTTGATAGCAGTTGCTGCATTGACATTTTGTTGTGTTTTGATTGTGGCCGACTTCATATTAATTTGTGCTGTGGAGTGCATGTTCTGTGTATGTCTCCAGATGCTGGTTATGTTGTTAGAGACTGATCTGATGCACATGCTCTTGTATTAAACCACAAGCTGAGATTCAAATGCTGTTTCTGCTATAGGGACTGTATTACTTGTAATTCAAAGTTAAGGGCTATGGCTCCATTGAATTGTGTTGCTTTCTGCCTCTGCAGCCACAGCGAGCATACTTTTCCTGTGATGGCCCAGACTAAAACCTTAGGCAGCCAATATGTTCTGTAGGGAGCAGCCATTCATTGCTAAGGACATTAGGATTGCTGATTGAAATGCCTTTCACATTAGTATTTCTTAAATATTTCTCATTATCAGAAAAATTAGCATAATCAGGTATTGTCTGTTATGATGACTTCCTCACATAGCTGCACAGTTGTCAGAAGTTAAGTGTTTGTACTTTTGTCATAGAAGTGGTTACATGATTCCCTGTGTCACGGTGCTCATTTAACTTTTATTTAAATTGTCTCTGGGCTGTAATGTGTTTTTGTTCTGTTATTATAATGTGGTTTTAGAGTAGATGAAATTCAGTTTAAAGGCTGTCATCTGACATGTTTGTTTGTTTCAGTGCCCAAGAGCTCGCACAAGAGATCAAGGCTTTTATAAATGGAGTGGACCCCATTCATGGAAACAAGCTTACTGTAAAGGATCATGCTAGATGTGCCATACTTCTGCTTCGAAACCTACCACCAGCCAGGAATGCAGTACTGGAACATCTCTGCAATGTCTTTGATGAATATGTTAGCAATTATATTCTAGAACTGGAAAATGAAAGTAGCTCTGGATCTCTTGGACCAAATCTGGATGACATTATTCAGGAAATTGAAAATGTTCTGTCTGAGTTTGTTCGAATAAATCCAAAAGCGTGGGCTCCTTTGGTATCTGCATGGTCAATTGACCTTATGGGACAGTTGAGCAGTAAGTATGCAGGCAGACACGGGGTGCCCCATGCGAGTAGCCTTAATGAGCTGCTACAGCTTTGGATGTCATGTAAAGCCACCAGAACTCTGATGGAGATCTACACACAATGCCTGTCTTCACTGATAAACTCTTGCCCTGATGCATGTGTAGATGCACTATTAGATACCTCGGTTCAGCATTCCCCCCACTTTGACTGGGTAGTTGCTCACATTGGGTCGTCCTTCCCAAACACTATCATTAGCCGTGTGTTATCTTGTGGTCTGAAAGATTTTTGTGTGCATGGGGCTGCTTCAGCTGATGTGCTTTTCCCTAGTGCGGCAGACAAACGGATTCCAAAGATTGCATCAGTTGTTGGAATTCTAGGCCATCTTGCTCCAAGACATTCAGAAAGCATAAAACAAGAACTCCTGAAGATGTTTCATGAAAGCCTTGGTCCTCTTCGTGATCAGCAGCAGAAAGTAACTGTCCCTTTCCTGCTTCAGCTTGCTGTTATGTCACCGATGTTACTAAGCACTATTTCATCAGAACTGGTTGACTCCCTGAAACCTAGCGTTCTGAACCAGCTGCATCAGCATTTTGCTACTTTACCAAGAGAAGATCTGGAAAATATGGTGAGTCTAATAGTTCACCTGATTTGTCAGACAGCCTATGGGGCTTACAGAATACTTCAGTTTCTTGTGAATACTGCAATGCCAGCCTCTGTAATAACCACTCCAGGGCTGGCTGTCCAAGACAGTGTACGTGAAGCCTGTGACAGAATTATCCAGCTGCTACTTCTTAACTTGCAAAAACTGGTTTATAATCGGACTTCTACTAATGTGATTGACTCAGGTTCTCGAGTTGTCCCATTTCTTGATGAACTCAAAAATCATGTCAGAGATCTTTGTATTGAAACATTAAGGCTTGAACGTAAACGTTACTTATGGCAGCATCAACTCCTAGGACTTTTGTCCATTTATTGTAGCAGCTGTGCTACAGATGCTCTTTGTTTCATGTTAACCCTTGCCAAAAACCCTGAAGAACTTAGTCTGGGAGCACAGCTGTATGCTGTCTTAAGCTCCTCGGTTAAAGGCCTTTTGCCAACAACAGTAAAGAAATGTGTGAGTCAGATTCATTCTGGTAGTGTTTCAGAACAGCATATGACACAGCTTTTCAGCAACCTTGCACTAATTATCCAATGGGACAAAGAAGATATTGGCCCAGCATCCATGAGCTCTCAAGTAGCTCAGATTGTATCCCTGCATCTTTATGACTTTGGGCAGTTGCTGCTTCACAGGAATCCTAATGTATGTGAGGCTGCTGCTTTGCTTCTTTCTGTCTCACCAATGCCCAAAGCCTTAAAGCCAGCTGACCTAATGACAATTGTCCGTGCTGCAGTTCACCACTTCTTCTCTGCTCTTCATAGGAAAAATGGCTCTGGAATTGGCCACATCAGCAAACTTCTTTTCAGGTTAAGCAGCATCTGTTCTGCAACCATGAAGACCATTTTGCAGCACCTTGTTGAAGGTGCCATGCATAGAGGCAACCTTGGACTTTTTGGAGGCAAGTCGGAGCAGATAGAAAGTAATGATCTTTTTCTGAAAGACTCTAAAACATCTTTACTGGATGTCAATTATAAGTTTGGCACTGCTGTGAACTTTTCAGGAAGCATATGGTCTGTTTTTCATGCTGGTGTCATTGGACAAGGCCTGAAACCTTTTATTGCACCTGTAAATCAGGACAAAGAAGCAGTTCTTTACAACATCCATCATTACATGAATCTAATTATCAGATGTTGCAGTGGTGGTAAATATCACACAGAACTGAATGAAATTCAGCCTCCCATAGTAGTTATCAACCCAGAAGCTGCTAAGACAGTTGCTGTTGTCCTTGTAGAAAATATTTGTCCTGATGTCTCAAACAGTGAATTAGCATGGCCTCCTGAAGAATACACAAAGAACACTGTAGAAAGGGACATCCAAATACGAAAGTGCTTTGAAGAAAACCCACTGTTGTTTGAACTGTTACGTTTTGTATCCATTGGGCGACCAGCTCTCTGTTACTGTTCAGTGGTGCTCCGTGGCTTATTAGCCACATTAATGGCACACTGGGAGGCTAAAAGAGACAATGTAACTACTACTTCCCCATGGTATTTGCAGGCTTCTTGTAATCTTATTGCCTGCATGGGTGAAGGGCACCTGCTCCCTCCTGTGCTTAGCAACATGCATGAGATTTTTGATAAGCTTACTCCTTTTGAAGTTCATCTGTTGCTGCTTAGTGTTTGGGATTACATGAGAGACAATAGCCCTCTACCTCAGAAATTTACTTTCAATGCAGACAAAGGACTTTTCTATAGAGATTTTTCACGAGATGGAGATATAAACAAGTACCTCAGTGTCGTGCAAAGTGTTGTGCATAAAAACATAGAAAATCTTGGACTTTTTGGTGGACGTTTTCAGGTGTAACAGGACTGCTGTTTGTTAACTGGACTTTTCTCTGTTTGTCTTTTGTTACTGTATATGGAGTCTTGCGTTGCCATTCTCAGCCCAACAAAAGAATGTCTGAACATTTCTCGGGTTGTGTATTGCCCAACAAAAGAATGTCTGAACATTTCTCTGTATGTGTATTTAATATGGAAACCAATGTGCAGTTTCTTTGTATGTTATATCAGTATTTTTACTGAAACTATTTTCATTTTCTGTTTTTGATAAAGTGTTACATATTTCATCATTTCCTTTTGTTGTTTAATTTCATCCTATCTGCTTCCATTAGCCAGCACTTGCAGCATTGCCACTAGAGTATTCTGAATATGCTTACTTAACACACTGCCCAAGTATTAAAATTTGCATAATGGTGATTGTGATGGAGGTTTTCACATTCCACAAGAGATAGCATACATCTCTGAAATTGGACCTTGCGTGTGTCTTCTAAAGTTTGTTTGCAGAAGCGTTTGATAAAAGAACAAATGTACGCATTTTCTGTAAGCTGGGAGATCATTTGTATATTTACATACTAGCATTTAAATTTAGTTAGTTGCTGCAGTTTTTTTATACAATGAGTTTAGTGTTGGCACCTTTTTATTGCTGTATATTTTGATTTCTCTTTGATGGCTTTAAAACTGTGTCTGTTGTAATTCGTAATTCAAGTCATTAAACATGGAAATTTGTTGCCAGGATAAATGCAGCTTTCTTCTTGCTGTCGTTAAGATATTGCTACTGTTTTCTGGAAATGATCTGTAAAGCACCACACTGTCATTGTTTCTGTTTTCCCCTTTATTGGATTTAGTGTAGGAAATAATTGCTGTAATAATTAAATGCCTGCTGCTTTATTTAAATTTAAAATATTAATGGCTGAATTTGCTTTCTGGCAGTACTACAAGTATCTGAAACCTGTAAGATAAAAACAATCAGTAGCATGGTACTGCTTTAAATTACCTCTCTACAGTGAAAATATCAATCCTATCAGTTGTTAGGCTGTAGACATAGGTAATTAGTGCTTTGATTATGGTGACCTCCTGTTTATCACCTGTCCATAACTTTAGCTAATTCTTAGGTAACGAAGTCAATCCTCAACTGTAGACCACGCATCCTCGTATCTTTTAAAATACTGATTCTTTGGGAAACTCCATTGTGTAGCAAAACATGCTGTTGTAGCCTCCTTCATGATTGCCACCTTGAGCAGTACATTAACATTGAATCCTAGTAAACTATAACAATTTCAGATTTAATGGAAGATGGTGACTAATGAAATTACAAATGCTGTATGTTTTCTAGTGGAGGTGACAAAGTATAAAGTGCCAAGTACCACACAACAGGTTTAGAAACTTAGTAAATGTTATCATGAGTTATTGCTTGACATTGTCAACCCACATGCTTTTTTTCTGTTTTCTTTTGAAAGCTCATTATACATGGAAGAGTTTGCTCTACATCTGTGGTCATAACAAGGAGCCTGACGTACTGTTTTGAAACACCTGAAAAACATGGAAGTGCATTTTGCTGGTTTCTTTTTGTCATGGTACAAGATCCAGTAAGAGGAACGTTAAACCAGTGCAGAAATTTAGTATTAGCAGTACCATACCTTATTCTTTTATGTGCCTCTTTCATTACAGATGCTTCCTTAACTTTGCCGGCATCAGCTGTGTGCTTTTAAACATACTGTACTGTTTAGCAGCAACACAGGCAAAGCAACTTACTCCCCTCTTCAAATAATTCTGATGGGCAAATACTGACTCCATCAGTTGCATGGACAATGTCTGACATGATGAGCCTTGAAATGCATGGGTATTTTGCAGGTGACTGGACATGTTGTAGTTCCCATCTACAGCAAGAGAACGTAATGGAATCTAGGATATCCAAAAACAAAGTTCAGCAAATGAAAAGATGCCCAATGTTGAGAGTAAGAACACTTTAATTTCAAAAAACAGATAAAAACAAATAAAAACAGGTAAGCGCTTTCAGGATTGCTTGCTTCTTCATACCTTAACAAACAGTATGAAAAAACAGGCCTTTAAATACAAAAAGCTTCCAATTAATTAAAAACAATTAAAACTGTTAGGTGTTAACACTTATCAGTGTACTAAGCCTACTTGCTGGAAACTCCATTCCAATGGCCAGTTTGCATAGCATAATAAAATGTTTTGTGACAGTCCACACAGATATAGGTCTGTCCAGAAGCTCCATTAGAATAGGCCAGAATTTGTTTCTTTGCTATGTATATTGATAGTCAAGTACCATTATATTTGTCTGCTTCTGGAGGAGTGAGAGCTTGTTTGTATGAACCCCTCCACCCCTTACAGCATACATACTTAACAGATCTGATGTTACTTAGTCACCATTCTTTACATTAGGGTCTTGGATCCGAGCCTGCATACTCAGGCAAACAGCTTAGCTCAAGCTCCTCCCCTCCCATAATGCTCTGCTGCCGTCTAACCCCTCAGATCTCATTTGTCGCTTGATCTAGACAGGCGTAGATTGTTCAGCTCCTCATGGGTAGTAAGTAGGTTCTCTGTTTCTTGGGGGTTTTACCTCTTATTTAGGTTTCTGTCTGAATAGTAGTGGGTTTGTTATTTTTGTAGTTGTACCTTTTCCCCTCCCGGTTAAAGTTTAGTCTTTTTTTTTTTTTTTTTTTTTTGCGCCCTTTTTTCTTGGGGGTTTAGCCATTGCCATAGCCTTTAGTAAAGGTAGCTTGTTTGGTGTGTTTATTGATTTGTTTGTTGGTTAGTGCCTAGTTTGATTTTTTTTTTTTTAGTATCGGACAGATTATTTGGGTTCCTTTTGATCTCGCTTGTGTTTGGACCCAGGTATTCGTATTTTCCTTCGGCATTGTTGTTGGGGTTTGATACATGGCGGACAAACCCTTGGGTTTTAAAAGATGCTCCTCGTGTGGTCGGAAAATGCCTGATGTTCTTCATGTTTCACTGTTGCAGTCATCACATTTGGATTATCCCAACCAGGTTAGCCCTTGGCCGGCCCGAATACCAGAGGCTTAGTATTTCTGCATCGGTTGCTGTTGCTTCAGGAATGACATTAGGTCGTCAGTAGTATAAAGCAAGGCAGCCGATGCCATTACATCAGTCTTTCTTGCCGAGGAGCCTGAAGCAGAAGCAGTTCGCACAAGTGCCGGTAGGCCGCTACCTGAGTTTCATCTTCCAAAGTGAAGCTGAAGTCTTCTAAAAGCTAAGTACTCCATTGGGGATTCTTTTTTCTTGCTCTAACCAATGTCAGAAAAAGTTAATAATTGTCTCGCCTGTGGAAAGCAAATACCACACCGAGACTTTAATTCTTACTGTGTCACTTGATTAGGCCCAGACAACGACGTCCCTTGCTGTCACTTTTGTGCTTTGTTTAATGCCAGAACTATATGCCGTCGGGCCCTAATTGTAGCTAGATATTTTCGCTTACAGTCCTCTAATTCCGATATGGCTTCGGTAAGCCATCCGACAGCAGATCATCTGATAAAACAATAAGGATAAAGACAGAGACCGCACAAGTCCAAACCTACCGATGACGTTTCCATTAAGCTAGTCGTCAGTTCTCTGGTCCTCAGTGATGTGCTTTAGCAGCCCCTGATGCCTGCTTCTGTGGATTTGCAGGCCGCTACCGAGGCCCTTTATGAGTTTGGTATGCCGCAAAACTCTTCTTTGACTAAGGATCCTGCGGTTGTCTCTCCCTTGGATGAGTCCGGAGCCACTGAGCAGGCACCAGCTGCTGATGAAGTACTTCTCACTACCGATTCTCGACACAAACCGACTTCTTTTGCATCTACCGTTCTTTTGAAAACTACTGAGTTTCTAAGGCCCAGGGTAAAAACCACACCCAAGAAACTGACGACTCAATCTCAGGCACCTGCTTCCTTCCCTCAGTCTCAAATGCTTAAAGTTGCAGAAGACCTTATCATGCTTATCAGAGAAAGCCAAGCTACCCCTTCCAAAAGGAAAAGAGATGTGTCCCCAATAGTTTTGTCTGAGCAGGAGTCTGATGACTCTGATGCATCTGAATATGAAGACATGTAACCCCTCTCTGCTTATGAGGATTCTGATGCAGAGGAATCCATTCCTTCAGCCTCTCCACCCAAGGACTTTTCCTTTGGGGAAACCCTTCATACGTCAAGGGAGCATTTCCAATGGTAATATCAGGACTATGCTCAGTCTAAAAAGAGACTCTGAGAATTCTTGGATCTTCCACAGCACAGACCCCTGGCCATTCCCCCAGTCCTGGATGTTGTGGATGATGTTTTCTTGGAATCCAGTTTGACTCCTGACACCCTCCCTCCTGCACCCAGAAAACCTGACAGGTATTAGAGTCCCTGACTCACAAATTTCTTTTCAAAAACCCTACTGCTGACCCTGAGGTAATTTCTCAAGGGCCTAAAAGAATTAAAGCAACCTCTACTAAAAATCCCACCCCCTCAGATAGTAATTCCCGAGCACTAGACAGATTGGGTAAAAAAGTATACACCTCTGCTACTCTTGCTATCAGAGCACTAAATTCCCAGTTCCATATGCTAAACTTTCAGCAACATACCATGGAACTCCTCAAACAAAAAGTGTCTTCCTTTCCTGCTTCTGCAGAATCTAAAGAGTTACAAGAGTTAATGCATTCTGCAAGTCAAGTGACTAAGCATACCTTGCACTGTGGTTTTGATGCCCTAGAAGCTGCTTGCAGGGTAGCAGTCACTGCTTTTGTCCTTAGAAGACATGCATGGCTTAAGGAACAGCCATTGACTTGCCAGACCATGTTAAATCTAAATTATTGGATGCACCCTTCCACAAAGACAACTTATTTGGCACTAAGGCAGGGGAGGTCGTAAAAAAAGATGGAAGAAAAAGCTAAATCTATGCATACAGTTAAGGATTTCCTACAGGTCCAGCCACCAAGGTTCAGCAGGCATTGCCCCTCCAAGCACTGGTCCTTTCCTGCTCCCACCAGGTCAGTTCAGACCAGACCCACGGGAAGCAGACCCCCCCCCCCAGACAGCAGCCACAGGGAATGCAGAGATCAAAGCAGTGGAATTCCTCCCCACTTCAAAACCAGGGAGTTCTAAGTCACCCCCTCATGGTAAGAACTTACAATGACTCTACTCCCCCACCCCCTCTCTCAGCCCACCTACACTTAGCCCAGGGGGGAAAACTCGCCTTTCACGTAAGCACCTGGGCCACCATTACCAGTGACCACTGGGTCCTCAACATAGTGTTCCAGGGATACAAATTTTCTTTCCACACTCTTCCAACCCCAAACCAGTGGGCAGAGGCAAAAAAGCAAGTCCTTTCCCTGCTCTCTATGAGGGCAATATAGCACATTCCTGCAGAACAGATAGGCCAAGGTTTCTTCTCCAGACTATTTCCGGTACCCAGAAAAGAGGGCATCTGGCACCCCATCCTCAATCTATCCATTTTAAACACCTTCCTGGTGATACCAAAATTCAAAATGCTCACCCTCCAGCAACTACTAAACCATGCTCTCCAAGGATGCTTGGCTAGCCACCCTAGACCTAAAAGAGGCCTACCTCCACATCCCTGTCAGGGAGTCATGCAGGAAATATCTATGATGTCCTTACTTTCTTTAAAATCTCCTGTGCAGGGGAGCCAAATAAACTTTGTTTCTCCATTGGAGCATCTAGGAGTTTAGCCTTGACATGGTCTGGCAAGGATTGTTCTTTTAGCCAGGCATGCCTTCGGATTACTGCTCCAGTCATAGCTGATCTAAATGAAGCCTCCAGTGCATCATAGCCACATTTTAAGAAATGATTACTGACCTGCTGTGAGTTGTGTACCAAATCCTGAAGGGACTTACGGTCTAAAGGTTCAGGAGAAGATAGCTTTTTATTTCAGGGCAGGATCCCTGCACTTTCAGTTCTCTGCGCTTCCCTTTGTTTTGTCTACTGCTCCAAGAGTTTTCACAAAATGTCTGGCTCCCATCATTGCCTTATGCAGACAAAGGAATATCCAAATTTACCCATACTTAGATGACTGCCTTATTCAGGCAGACAGAAAAAGCTGCTCAAGCACCTGGCCTTTGTAAAGTCCTACTGACCTCTCTAGGGTACACTATCAACGAAAAGAAATCCAAACTAGTACCCACCCAAAAGATTATATTCCTGGGAGCAAGCCTGGACACAGCATCCCAGATGGCATTCCTTACATCAGAAAAGCAAACTTACCTGACCGCCTACTTATCTCAACTAGCCACCAGACCCCAGTTATCTGCAAGAAAAATCCTACAAGCTCTGGAGTTCATGGCATCTTGCATTCTACTAATTCCATATGCCAGACTGCATATGAAGAAACTTCAGTGGTACCTAAAAAGCCTTTGGTGTCAACACTCTCAAGACCTGGAAACTCTTATATCAATGATACCTTGCCTAAGAAAAGATTTTCTTTGGTAGGCAGAAGCCTGCTCCCACAACAAGGGACTGCCTTTCTCCCCACCCCTGCCACCCAGACCCTCACCACAGACACATCAGACTATGCCTGGGGTGCACACCTGGACGGCAGGTGCATACAGGGCCAATGGAGCCCACAGCAAATCCATCTGCACAGCAACCAGAAAGAAATGTTTGCTGTCCAGCACACACTAACAGCTTTCAGGTCCCTACTCTCCCCAGGGGCTCTCCTGATCAAAACAGACAGCACCACTGTGATGTGGTATATCAACAAGCAAGGAGGGACTCAGTCCTACCCACTATACAGGCTGGCCATGACCCTTTGGCACACAGTCTCTGCCATGTAACTCCACTTGCTAGCACAATTCCTGCCAGGTTCCATAAACTCCCTGGAGACCACTTAAGCAGAAATCATTTGGACCCACACGAGTGGCAGCTAGACAAAAGGACCTTCACCCTAATAACTCAGAAATGGGGCACCCCGAAGGTCGACCTCTTTGCCTCCCACACCAACCATCAGCTCAGCAAGTTCTGCACCAGGGAACACCACTGCATGGCTTAGAAAGTAGATGCCTTATCCTTCCCCTGGGTCAGTCTATCAGTTTATGCATTTCCTCCACTTCCTCTCATTACCAGGGTTCTGCTCAAAATAAGGGAGGAAAAAACAAGGACAATTCTTATTGCTCCAGACTGGCCTCAGCAGCACTGGTACCCACTGCTGCGCAGCCTTTCCCCACTACCACCATGGCATCTCACTCAGACCCCAACCCTCCTGACGCAGAGGGAAGGAGAATTCATGCATCCCCAATTAAAGACCTTGAAATTGGCAGCCTGGCTTATTCTCTGACCACTGATCGGTCTGCCAACCTCAGTAAACAGGTTCTAGATGTTATAGGTGAGGCCAGATCCCCTAGCACTAGAAAGTCTTATGCTGACAAATGGAAAAGGTTATACGCCTGGATTCAGGCCAAGGTAGCCGATATGGCACAGCCCTCCCTACCTCTCATCCTGGATTGCCTAGCTGACCTGCTACACAGTGGTCTCTCTTTTTCCTCTATTAAAGTTCATGCCTCTGCTATCTCTGCTCATTTCCACACTGAGTAGCCCCTTTTCTCACACCCTCTGATCAAACAATTCCTAAGAGGGACTAGCAACTTGAGGCCATCCAGAAGAGCACCCACCCCAGCTTGGGACCTTAACTTTGTGTTAGAAAAGCTCACCCTGCCACCCTTTGAACCAGCATCTTCAGCAGAGCTAACATTTCTCTCCTGGAAGACAGCTTTTCTTCTGGCCATCACTTAAGCCAGAAGAGCCTCCGAGCTACAAGCACTCATGGCTGTGGAGCCCTTCTTCATCTTCCATGCTGACAGGCTTTCCCTCAGGACTAACCCATCCTTCTTGCCCAAAGCAGTGTCCAGTGTGGCTCTCAGACAATCCATTCATTTGCCCACCTTTTTCCCTAACCCACAAAACAAGGGGGAAAGGTTCCTGCACACTCTAGATGTGCACAGACAGCTCAGATTCTATCTAGACAGGACTAAATCATTCAGAAAGTCTGATCAATTACTGGTTAGCTTTGTTGCAGGGGCAGAGGGCAAAGCCATCTCCAAACAAACAATTTCCAAATGACTAGCACACTGCATCCATTTATTTTACAAACAACACGGAAAACCTCCTCCTAAGGGGGTCAGGACTCACTCCACCAGAGCAGCCTCCACCTTTGCTACTTTCCTTAGAGGAGTCCCCACCAGGGACATCCTGGAGGCTGCCACCTGGACATCTGTTGACACTTTCACCAAGCATTACCACCTGGCTATCTTCTCCAAATCCAGGGCAGGCTTTGCCACTGCAGTCTTACAGGGCATCCTAGCCAGCCTCTAGTCTCCTTGACTGCCTCCACCCTTTTCTTCAGCTTTGGGAATCAACCCAAATGTGATGACTGCAACAGTGAAACACGAAGAACATAGTACAGTTGTGTACACTTACCATTAATGTAGATGTTAGAGTGTATTCACTGTTGCAGTCCTGGTTTTCCTCCCTCCATTCCCCGTCTTCTCTCTCTCTCTCTCTCTCCTTAAAAGGAGCATTTTGGTATGTACTTTCTACTGGTGGGTTCTTCCACCATAACCTGGCTCCAACTTGGGGGCTACTGACAGGGCAATAAAAACTGATGTAATGGCGTTGGCTGCCTTGCTTTATACTACTGACGACCTGACATCAGTCCTGAAATTACAGCAACCGATGCAGAAATATTAAGCCTCTGGTATTTGGACTGACCGAGGGATACCCTGGCAGGGATAACCCAAATGTGATGACTGCAACAGTGAATACACTCGAACATCTACATTTATGGTAAGTGTACACAGCTGTACTTTTCCGACTCAGACTAGGAGTGTCTCTACTGTCTCGGCGGCGACCATCTGAAGTGTGAGTGTGGTATTTGCGCTGCCTTCAACCCCAGAGCCTTGGTCAACTGCCAAAATAAATTACTAATTAAAGGCTTAGTAAAAGGGGGCCCCCTGGTCACTGCTACCCCAACCAAAGCAGGCCTTTCAGGGGCTAAGAAGAGGGTTCCTCCGGATGAGAAGGTCCTTCCAAGAGACTCCAGCTGTCGGATCCAAAGTCCTCTGATCCAACTCCAGCCAGGGTGATGTCGGATCCGAGAGCTTCAGGTCCCAGAGCCTCTAGGAGTCCACCGCTGGATCGGACTCCAGGTCTTCGGAGCCAACGCTATTGGGTCCCACCCCCAGATCCAAGGCTTCAGAGCCAAGACCCACGGATCCCAGGATTGGGTGCATTATCTACGGATCCGACCATCTCAGATCCGAGAGAGTTGAGGGCAGTTGCCTCAAATCCATCGGTTCTCCCGGTTCCTGGCAGACCTGATCCAAGGGCCATGTAAGTCTATTGTAGTGGAGGAGTTTTCCCTCAGATCCATTGAGGGTAGAGAGGATGTTTTCACCCTCTCACAGGTCTCACTCCAGGGAATCTAAGAGGAGATCCCAGCAAGGTCATCCATCACATCCAGGTCGTCCAGGAGTGTTTTCCCATGGATATGGACAGGATGATGCGGTCCTTTCTAAAATCTCCGATAGAGTTTGGGCTTCTGGCTTCCCCAGCCCACAGGTCCGGGGACCCAGTCTTCCACTTCCCATTTAACCTCTCCTCATCCGACCATTGGTTTGGATTCCCAGGGACTGGTGCATGGAGCGGAGGTGGTGAAAGTATTGGGCTCCAGTTTGGTCTGTACCCCATCGGTATCGGTGGTTGGTGTAGTTCCTACTCCCCCAGGACAGTCCATCCCGCTGGGCCGGGCTGCTGACCCAGGGTCCATGATGTTGTATTCAGGTCCAGGTTTTTCTCACCCCTTGGTGCCTCGGCCTTCGACAGCTCTGGTCCAGTGCTGTCCATCGAGTGGGGGGGTCTACCCTCTCTTCAGCTGTGGTATTATCGACAGGAGAGGGGGATGGGACCTCCTCCAGTCCTTCCGCTTTCCGGACGGCAAAAAGGTCCTTCTCTGCTATCAAAGCTGCCTCCCCCTGCCCACGGTCATCCTACCCAGCCTCAGTATCTGAGCGGGCCTCCTCATTCTGCTTCCGGTCAGCCCGTCCAGTCTAGCCTCCGGGGGGGGGGTGCTTTCCCCATAGGAGTCCCCTCCTCTTCTGAGTCTTCCCCTCAACCTTCAGCAGAAGAAGTTCCTAGGAAGAAGGCATGTAAGAGGAGACATCTCAACTCCCCCATGGAGTCTTTAACTGAAGATATGGATGATCATGAAGGGGACGGATCCCCGAGATCTCCGCTCGAGGACGTCTCCTTTGGAGACATACTCAAGATCCTCAAGGTCAAAGGCGGTTGGCCTGCCCAATCCCCGTCCTCTGAGGAAACTGCATTTCTGGAGGCTTTCGGTATGGGCCCATCTACCTCTTAGGTGCCCCCCTCAGCTGACCCTGTTACTAATCTCGTGGCCAGCAGGGCTTGGAAGGAGCCAGATACCATGGAGCCAGTGCCTAAGAAAGTGGTCAAATTTCTCAGCCACCTAGTAGACAAAACTTTCTGGTCCAAGGCAGTCTTGCTTGATGTTATTCTAATGGCTGCTGCCACCAAAAAGGAGTTGGCGGAGCAGAGTTCTTCAGTTCATCCTCCCAATTGCAAATCGAGAGCTCTGGACAGATTTGGAAAGCAGGTGTTTGCTTCACAGGTCCTGCGAGCCTTAAATTATCTTGCTTATTTTACCCGTCTCTAGAGGGATTTGATTAAGGAACTGTCAGCTTCCCTCACAGGGTCCTTTTCTGAGGAGGAATTTGAAGGTGTTTTCCTCCTAAAATGGCCACCCTTCATTCGGTTGTTAATTCCTCCATGAGGATAATTTCCAGTGCTGTGGAAGGGTCCTCACAGGTTGCGGGTTCAGGCATTGCCATTAGGCGTCATGCCTGGCTGCCCTTAAGCGGGTTTGCAGAGGCCTTCAAGATGTTGTTTATCAATGCCCCCTTTGATGGTTCCACTCTGTTTGGTCCCAGCATGAAAGAGACGTTGACCGGCAATGAACAGGAAAGGAAGACGTTGTCGGCCATCAGGATCAGATTTTCTACCCATTAAAGGTCCTTCTCTAAGACGTAGAAGGAGAGTAAAAAAATGTGGTTTTGGAAGGCGCAGTCTTCCTTCCAGGATGTTCAGGATGATTCCTCTTTTAGGGGATGGGGAAGAGGTTTCAATGGCAAATGTCACCCTAGGGGCAGAGGAGGCCCACAGAATCAAGGTTCCAGGGAGCCCTTTTCTGCGAAACCTTTTCAGCATCCCTGAGATGTTGCCTGACTGTCTTTCCCTGGAGGCAGTTGGGGGTCAGTTATCTTTGCAAACTCTAGCCTGGGCAAGCATTACAAATGTTCAGTGGCTGCTAATCATTATATCCAGGGGCTATTACATTCCCTTTTTGAAAGTCCCCCCGAAGACCAGAACTCTTCCAGATGTGCCAGCCAGTCAGACAGAGTTGGCCCGCAGGAGGTTGAGAACCTTCTTTGAAAAAGAGCCATCCAAGAGGTCCCCGCAGGGCAGAGAGGATCTGGAACTTACTCCCACTTCTTTTTAGTTCCCACGTCCTATTCTGGACCTCCGTCGCATGAACCTGTTCATACAAAAGTCGAAGTTTCGGATGGTCGTTGTGCATTCGATTGTGCCCTCTTGCACAGCAACGACTGGATGTGCTCAGTGGCTCTCTAGGATGCGTGCCACCATATAAAGATGGATCGACGATCCAGGAGGTTTCTCTGCTTTTGCTTGGGAGCCGATCACTTTCAGTTCAGGGCCCTACCCTTTGGTCTCACTTCAGTCCCCCCCCCCCCGGGTGTTCACCAAATGGATGGCAGTGGTGGCAGCTCGTTCTGGCTGCAGGGAATCCAGCTGTTTCCCTATTTGGACAATTGGCTCCTAACAGCCCCTACAAAGCATCAACTATTGGACAACATACGTACCTTACACTGCCTGTTCCATCAGTTGGGAATTATGGTAAACATGGCCAAGTCCTCCTTGATTCCTACTCAGCATCTGGAGTTCCTAGCATCTGTGTTATCTGTAGTCACCATTCATCACGGTCCCACCTTCCATCCCCCTTTCTGAGAGATTAGCTGGATGATGGTAGTCCTGAATTGGTGGTAGTTGTTTTGGTCTGTCTTCTTTCCTTATATGCAAACTCGATCTGAGGGGTTAGAGGGCAGCAGAGCATTATGGGAGGGGAGGAGCTTCAGCTAAGCTGTTTAAGTATGCCGGATCGGATCCAAGACCCTAACGTGATGAATGGTGACTACAGATAACACAGATGCCCAGTTATGGTAAGTACATAACTATAATTCAATACTGCTATATTATTTTATGGGGAGAGGGAGTGCTTATAATGTAAATATGTAAAATGTACCCCTTCCTTGAGGCCAACAAAAACTACCAATACATTTAAACTAAGTTTAATAAAAGCAGAAGAGCTATAAAGGAAACCAAACAAATATTCTTTTTAAAAAAAAAAGTAATTTCCTCATTAATCTTTAATCTGATGTCAATCTTTATTCCGTCCTCATGAATGGGTTTGGATCTGATCTGTAGGATCCAACTCAGCCAATGCTACAGCTTGTTGCCAACAGATCTCTTGAGCCTCTCCCTTACCCACAATGCACCTTGCCAAATACCTCAGATCTCGTTTGCTACTTCTAGCTAATGGACGTGGTCTACCAGTCTCTCGAGCCTATTAAAGGAGTTTTAATCAAAAAACTTTACTTATCAAACATTTTTTTCTCCATAGCTTACCTTGTATGCTTTTAGTCCTTAATGTTTTTTTTTTTTTTTTTTTTTTTTATACTGTTTGTGGTTTGCAGTCTTTCTTTTCTTTTTCTCCCTTGCCCTACCATTGTTGGCATTTCCTTGCCTCCTCCTCCTCCTCTGTTGAACTTGAGGGTTGTAATCTTTTTGTTTATTTTTCTTCAGTCTCCTTGGTGATGCTAAGTACTGTCATTAGTATCTCCCTCTTTCTTACGACGTGGTCATAGTTCTTGTTACCATTGGTGGTATTCTTTTTCCTTCCTCTTCAGCCTGTTTAAAAAAAAGTTGCTTACTGTTTTGCCATTTTCTTATCTTGAATTTTTGATTTATAGTCATTGTAAAAATATACTTACACTATGAGTGACAAACCTGCAGGATTCAAAAAAATGTTCCAGATGTGGACATAAGTTGCCTCTCTCCGACACACACTCCCTTTGCATATACTGCCTGGGTCCATTACATCTACAGGAAGATTGCTCAGTTTGTCACAGATTCAATCCATGAGACTTAACTGAACGTGAAAATAAATTAATATTAATAAAAGGTCTGTTTCATTCTGAGAAGCCATATCCCATTCTCCAAAGTCAAAGCCTTTCAACTCATCAAAAACTTCCTCTGACTTCTCACAGAAACAGGGTGCTAAAAATCTAGTCTTCACCGCAGATCAGACAAAGATGAAACTTTCTGATCCAGCTGCTCCTTTGGTTCCTACGATTTCAAAAATAAATGCAATGGTTCCGGCTCAAAGTCAGATCAGACGCAACCACCGGATCAGACACATCCTTAGGAGATTCTGTATTGTCCTCATACTAGATGCTCTCCATTGGTTGACCCAGTACCAGGCAAGCTTTCATTTCCTTTTCTGCAAAGACCAGCATCCCCCCCCCCCCCCGTATTTATCTTCCTTGTTCTTGTAGAAGTCTCACAGAAGATGTGGAAAGAGTGATGAGGAAAATTCTCTTAACTCAGGGGCAGATTGGTCTACGCTCAACACCTACCCCTCTGGGTCAGGTAGAATGACCTTCCACTGCACCACCCCTGCAAGTTTTTCCTCTAACTCTATCTACTGTCTTAGATTTTCAGGATCCAAGTCATCTGGATCCGTCAGCCTCTGATCTGAGGATCTGAAGTAGTTAACTTCATTTGATCAGCAACCTGTGGGTATCGGATCCGACCACTGATCCGAGCCGGCAGCTTTCCAAGCTAAAGATCCAAGCTCTCAGCTCCTCCCCCTTACCCATAATACCCTGTTACCTCCCTCCAGTCCTCAGATCTCGTTTGCCGCTGCTTCTGAAGCATTAGGGACGAGCTCTTAGCGTTTTAGGTGAGAGGAATTTAGGTGTATTTTTCTCAGATAAATAGTTTTTTCGGTGTGTGTGTGTATGTGTATAGTAAGCCCCTTTTGTAGTTTAACCGTGTTTTATTCATTTTTGTGGTAATTTAGTATTTTTCCCTTCCCCTTACTGTGTGTCAGGGCGTGTGCTTGTGTGTGATGGCCGAGGGCCCTAAGACCATTTTTTCAAAATGTGCTGAGTGTGGTCATAAGCTGTCCTCAGCGGATGGCCACACTCAGTGCGTTCTTTGCCTGGGGGTAGCCCACTTAACATCGGGCAGTCAGATTTGTGCAGCCTTTGTTCCTCCTGTCCCTCAGAGCCCGGGGGTTAAACTAATCTTGGCGGGACTTTTACCCCCAGATTCCTCTTCCTCCTCTCCCTCATTGGCACCAGTCGCGGCTGTGACTGTCCAACCTTCAGCTCCCCCTCCCCTGGCTGGGACTCAATCTCCCGCTGCTTCCCAGGGAGAGGGGGACTCTTCCAGTAAAGGGAAACGACATAGAGAGAAGGAGAGGGATAGACACAAGAGTCATAAGCGGCAGGCCGGATCAGTTCTTTCGGTGCCGCCAGCTAAATTGACTTGCTTCCCTGTGAGGGTTTCAAGGTCTTCCCCCTCTTGGCTCCGTTCTACACACTTCTCTCCGGAGCCAGAGGAGGAGTCCCGGTCACCTTTGAGGTCGTCTAGGCGCCCTTCCCGTCCCGCCTCGACGACTTCCAGGTCTACCAGGAGTCTGTCTGACGCAGATATGGACCGGATGATGCGTCGATTCCTGCAGGCCCAGATGCAGATGGGAGTGCTCCTGCCTCCCCCCCTCCGGGAGGGAGCTCGGCCCGTTTCTTTGCACCCATTGCTCCTTCTCCGTTCCACTATCGGGTTTTGGAGCCATCGGAGCCGGGGAGTCAGCGCCGATAGTAGTTGCTACTTCGCCGGCCTTACCCTCAAGTTTGTCGGGTCATCTTTCGGATCCGAGCTCTCGGGGCGGAGAGCCGAGCTTCGGATCTGCAGGGGTAAGTGTGTCTTCAGCTCTGTTGCTGTCGGAGCACACTTCCCTTTCGGGTCCGATCGCGTCGGCTCTGACACCGGTCCTCACGTCGGAGCCGAGGGGACTACTCTCGGAACCAGGGGAGAGTGGTTCACCTTCGGCCGTTGACGTGGTGGAGAGGGTGCTGTCGAGGAGTTCAAAGTCCCCGGCCCGTCCTACGGATCCTCCCTTCACTCCCTCGCATATGGGCCTGTCTTCCATCGTCCGGCCCCAGGGACAGCCTGCGTCGGCGCCCCAGTTGGTTCCCGTAGAGGAACAGGACCCCATTGGTGAGCCCTCCTTGGACAGCCCCGCCGAGGAGGTCCCTCACAAATGAAAGTGTAAGAGGAGAAACTTGGACTCCCCAGAGTCCCACACGGAGGACACGGACTTAGAGGAAGGGGAAGGTTACCCCAGGTCACCCCCAGAGGACGTCTCATTTGGAGACATTTTGGAGATGTTGCGCATAAGAGGGGGGTGGTCAGCCCAGAAACCTTCCTCGGATGAGTCTGTGTTTCTGGAGGCGTTTGACGCAGGCCCGTCTACCTCTTGGGTGTCCCCTCCAGCCGACCCCGTGGTAGACTTGATTACTACCAGGGCTTTGAAGGAGCCGGACACTGTGGAGCCAATCCCTAGGAGACCGGATAAAATTCTTAGTCCCCCTTCTGACAAGCCAGCGTGGATCAAAGTTTCCCCGGTAGATGCCATGGTGATGGTGGTGGCCACCAAGAAGGAACTGGCACAAGAAAGTTCCTCGGTCCATCCTCCTGATAAGGAATCTTGGACGATGGACCACATTGGAAAGCGGATGTTTGCTTCAGCCACCTTTTCCATAAGGGCGCTGAATTATATGGCACACGTAATTAGGCTTCAGCGGGATCTGATCAAGGAATACGCTGGGTCTCCCCCGGAGTCCATGGTGGCCGACAATAAACGGACCTTCTCGGCTCGCATGGCCACTCTGAAGTCAATATCAAACACTTTGATTCTGTGTCCCTGTCTGCCGTCGGAATCCGCTCTGCCGTTAGAATCCGCTTCTCCGCTCCTCAAAGGTCCTTCTCTAGGAACCAGAGAGGACAAAAGAAGAAGTGGTTCCGGAAAGTCTCAGCAGTCCCGTCCCGGATCCTTCGTCCTTCAGAGGCAGAGGAGGACAAGGTGGACACCGGCCCATAAACTCCAAGAGGAACTAATCCCTCAAATAAAACAGCTATACAATCTCAGCCTCACTACAGGATATGTGCCCACAGAATGGCGTACAGCAACAGTGGTCCCACTCCACAAAAGTGGAGCCTCTACGGACCCTGGAAACTATCGCCCCATAAGCCTGACCAGCTTAGTCTGCAAGGCTATGGAGAGGATCATCATGGAGCTCATAAACAAAGACATTGGGGACCTACAGACACTAGATCCTACCCAGTTCGGCTTTGTCAAGGGCAGATCCTGCCTTTTGAACCTGGTTGACTTCGAAACAGTCACCAAAGCCATAGATGAAGGGAAGGTAGTCCACACAGCCTATCTGGACCTTGCAAAGGCATTTGACACAATACCCCACTCGGGCATCATAGATAAGCTATCTAGCTTAAATATAAACCCCTATGTCACAAGATGGGTCGCAAACTGGCTCAAAGACAGAACACACAGAGTGAGAGTTGCTGGAGCCATGTCAGACTCGAAACCAGTCACAAGTGGCGTCCCACAGGGTTCTGTCCTGTGACCACTCTTGTTCGGTATATACTTTTCCGAGGTACAGGCAAACGTGGGAGGACTATGGCTCACCAAGTTCGCAGATGACTGCAAACTGGGCGCCATAATCAACTCTCCAGCTGACACAAACATCCTTCAAAAAGGTCTCAAAGAGACAGATAACTGGTGCCAGCACCATGGTTTAAAGCTAAATGCCAAAAAATGTGTAGTCATACCCTTTGGCAAAAACAATGTGCCCACAAATTACCACATAGGCGGAAACCCATTAAGTACAGAGAAAGTTATTAGGGACCTGGGGACCCAATTTGATAACAATCTCTCCTTTGAAAACCACATTGCCAAAGTGGTTAGAAAGACCTTCTACATAGCCCACCTCATCACGAAGGGTTTCACATCTAGATCAAGAGAGGTAATCGTGCCCCTTTATTCATCCCTCATCAGGCCCATCATAGAATACAATGCCCCTTTTGGGATGTACCTTACCCGACACCTGCAGCAATTAGAAAGACCTCTAAAGTATCTCACCAAGAGGATCAAGGGTCTCAAACAGATGCCATATGCTGCTCGGTTAAAAAAACTCCAGCTCTACTCAGTTGCATACCACCTACTTCGAGGCGATCTATGCCTGACATACAAAGCTATGTCAAATCCAGAATTAATGGACATGCTCCACCTCAGTAAATCTAAATCCCTTAGAGCCACATGCTCGAGGGACTTGAACCTCAGCACAGAAATAAATAGAACTTGCTGGAGGGACAGGTTCATAACCCAGAGGCTCCCTTCGCTCTGGAATAGAATTCCAGTTCATGTGAGGCAGAGCACCTCACTCAATCTCTTCAAGAAGAATCTCGATAGGTGGATGGGGGATCGTAGGTTTGTCCCAGGGATTACTCCCGTGTCACTATTAGACAGAGGCACAGTAAGCTAAACCTTAAAAAGGGCACAGTATACTCAAATCAAGGGGTGGCGTAAACCATACAGAATTGGGCTAGGCTTATAATTGCCCCAGAGCAGATAGCCTAGTATGAACCTATGAACTTCTATGCGGCTTCTCTCCCATGCCATAGAGGGGGCGGCTAGGACCAGCGGAGCACGGGTCGCCTTACGGTGTCACGCCTGGCTCCGTCTTTGCGGAACCCTTCAAGGCGTCCTTCGCGAATGCTCCTTTTGATGGTTCTATGCTTTTCGGCAAAACCGTCTGCGACACGCTACTCCAGAGCGAAAAAGATGGGAAGACCCTGTCTGCCGTCGGAATCCGCTTCTCCGCTCCTCAAAGGTCCTTCTCTAGGAACCAGAGAGGACAAAAGAAGATGTGGTTCCGGAAGTCTCAGCAGTCCCGTCCCGCTCCGGATCCTTCGTCCTTCAGAGGCAGAGGAGGAAAAGGTGGACACCAGCCCAGAAGGCAGAGGGGGGGGGGCCAAAGAATTTCGGGTCGAGAGAACCCTTCTCTGACCGACCCGCGCAGTAGCCCTGAGGGGTTGCCCGACTGTCCCTCTCTGGAGGCAGTCAGGGGGCATTTTTCAGAGCATCTAGAAAGTTGGGAGTCCGTTACTACAGATCGCTGGGTGCTCCGAATAATATCCAGAGGTTACTCTATCCCCTTTCTGAATCTCCCCTCACTAAAGAAGCACCTCCCCGATGTTCCACCCAATCAGAGGGAGGCTGCAGCTTCAGAAATATAGAAGTTGCTAGAAAAAAGGGCCATCCAACACGTCCCCCCAGATCAGTCCGGGTTGGGCAATTACTCCAGGTTCTTTTTGGTGCCAAAAAAGGTGCGGGACTTAAGGCCAGTTCTTGACCTGCCTACTCTGAACCTGTTCATTGCCAAAGAGAAATTCCGAATGGTCACTCTACACTCTATTCTCCCCCTCTTGCAGGAGAATAACTGGATGTGCTCCGTAGACCTCAAGGATGCGTACTACCATATTCTCATGGACAGACGATCCAGAAGGTTTGCCTGCTTTTCAGTCATTGACAGTTCAGGGTTCTTCCGTTCGGCCTCACCACATCCCCCAGGGTGTTCACCAAGGTCATGGCAGTTGTGGCAGCCCACCTGAGACTTCAGGGAATTCAGGTCTTCCCATACCTAGACGACAGGCTCCTCACCGCCCCCACCAAGCATCTACTCTGTTCTGCCAGGAATTATTCTTTACTGTTGGCCCATCAGCTAGGCATTACCATAAATTTCAGGGAGTCATCTCTTCTTCCTGTTCAAGTTCTGGATTTCATAGGGGCCAGGATAAACACGTGTCAATCCAGGGCCTTTCTGACAACGGACAGGTTACGCACCTTGTCACTCCACATAATAGTGCTTCTACAGTCCCGAGAGCCCTAGGATCCATGGTGGCAGCCATCAGCCTTTCACCTCTTGCTAGATTACACATGAGAGTCCTTCAATGGACCCTTCAGGTCCAATGGTCCCTCCTCCTTCACCCACTGGATTCACTGATTCCCCTAAGCAAGGTTTGCAGAAACACCTTTCTTGGGTGGTTCCATTCCTGGGAGCTCCGAGAAGACAGACCGTTCGTAATGCCACAACCCCAAACCACGCTTACCACGGATGCTTCTCGCCTCGGGTGGGGGGGCATTGCATGGGCAGAACCGTCAAAGGCATATGGACCCTTGTAGAGACCATTCTGCATATCAGTGTTCTGGAGATGAGGGCGGTGCTTTTAGCGTTGCAAGCCCTTCAAGACCTTCTTCCTTCGGGGACCATTGCAATTCAGACAGACAACATGGCCATAGTCTGGTACATCAACAAACTGGGAGGAACCAGGTCTTACCCTCTTTGTCGAGAGGCTATGAGAGTTTGGGAATGGGCGATTGCCACCAACCACTTTTTGATAGCAACGCACATTTCAGGTCTGTCCAACATACTAGCAGACAAGGTAACAACAATCCAAGACCAGGAAGCAGAGCGAGAGCAAGTGATGAATAAAATCAACGTCCTTTATTTTAGAAAAAACAAAAACTCTTAACCACAAGCGCTTTCACTCAGACAATTCTGAGCTTTATCAAGTGATACCATTTTGTTACATAAAGTACCTTATATACCTTGTCAGCTGTTTCATAAATTGAAAGAACCTGATGGTGATTAATCCCTTAAAGGGAAACTTAAACATTTTATAAACATATTAAAACAAGTATAATTTACCAATACTTCCTAAGCTGAAGAATGAACAATGAAAAATTTCATGTGTTAGATGCACAAACTCATTAAAAACCAATAAATTTAAAACATTATTTACCAGTAAGAAATGCTGATTATTTAAAAATATATACAAAATATTACATCTTAGTTAGTGTTAACATATTAAAATATAATGAACTTGATATCAAACTCTGAACCATCATTAAAAATGATGGAACCCCCCTTTTTTTAAATGTTCATGTCAATAAAATCTATAGATGGCAAAATTCAGCCACCTTAATTCTTGTAAATATCTATTTATTTATTTAAAAACTCATCTTTAATAAATATATAAATAAAAAACCAAAAGTTTGTTGAATTGTTACTAATGTGCATCCCCCCAAAAAAACAAAAACTGGACATATACCTATACTTTAGTCTGGTAGAATCAGATGTTAAAAATTAAAGCCTAATAAATAAGTGTAGCTACAGTCTTGCCCTTCTTAATTTCAGCACCGGTTTAATGCTAATGGTGCCATTGAGCCCAGGAAATCTTCCTGCATCTAACCTTAACTGCCATAAGAGCTCACGATACTCAAGGGTCGATTCCCAATCGCCACCCCTAGCATCAAACTCCACTTGTTCGAGAACTAAAAATTTTATGTTGATCTCTGAACAACTGAGAGTGCTTGAAGAAGGCATTAGATTCCTTCTTTCTAGTCATGTCATAAAAATGCTCATAAATCCGTTTTCTGAGCTCCCTTTCGGTCTTTCCCACATAAAAACTTTTACATGTGGTACAGAAGCCCAAATATACCACCCGTTTGGTACCACAGGTGTAAAAACCTGCTGGATGAACTGTAAACCTTCTTGATAGGATGTATAGGGATTTATCATTCAAAATAGCATGACATTGACTACAAGCACCACACTTATATGTACCTGTTCTTGGTTGCTTAACCTTCTTTTTAGTTTTCTGTTTCTTTTCAAACATTTCCTTAAAATTCGCACCCCTTTTCCTTACAAAATAGGGTCTTGGGGGCAAAAGGTCCCTAAATTCTTCATAAAGGGCAAGAACCGGCCAATAATTCGTCACAGTTTCTTCCATTTCTTTTGAATTAGAGGAATATGTGTAAATGAAACTGTTCCTAAAATTACCAGGAGTATTAAAAGTTGGTCTTGTTACTACTTCCACTCCTTTCCCTAAAATAGGTGTGTAGACAGTATCTCTTAAAGAACCAACCTCATCAGCCAAGTTCTTAAAAAGCTCCAAGGGGGCCATACCAGCGGACAAGCCGAGTCGTTCGATACTCACACCGTACGAGTGGTCTCTAAACCCCTTAGTAGCGAAACAGATCTTCCTCAGATGGGGTCAGCCTTGCTGCGATTTCTTCGCATCTCCTTCAAACGCAAAATGCAGCAGGTTTTTTGCTCTAATTCCCCCACCAGGGGAGAGTTCCAGAGACGCTCTGGTTCATGCTTGGCCACCCGGTCTTCTTTGTGCTTATCCTCCTCTTCCACTAATGACAAAATTTCTGCAGAAAGCTCATCGGTTGGGGAGCAAAATAATCCTCATAGCCCCATTCTGGCCTTGCCAGATCTGGTTCCCGTACCTGCGGTCTCGCATCATAGCCCCTCCTTGGTTCTTAGATCCCATTCCGGATCTGATCTCTCATCCTTCGAGATTGCAAACTCCAAACCTGGACGACCTCAAGCTCACAGCTTGGTTGATCCAGTTTCACTAATGGCTAGGACTCCTGGTATCTCATCTTCCGTAAAATCTATTCTGGTAGCAGCGCATAAACCTTCTACCAGGAAGATCTACAAGAGTAAATGGAAGTGTTTTCCCATCTGGGCCAAACATAGGCAGTTGGACCCTTTTACAGCTCCCATTCCAACAGTTCTTGAATTTCTGTCCCAAATTTTTCACCAAGGGGCCAGTGCTTATACTATTAAAGTTCAGATTGCTGCGATTTGTCATTTCCACATCGGGGACAACCTTGGTACCTTAGCTTCCGCTAAGATATGCAAGACCTTTTTGAAAGGCACTTTCCTGTTAAGACCTCCTGTCAAGAATGTGGTTCCCCCATGGGACTTAACTTTAGTTCTTCAGGTGCTAACTGGTCCACCCTTTGAACCTGCAGCTTCCGTCAATTTAAAATTCTTATCTTGGAAAACTGCCTTCTTGGTTGCAATTATGTCAGCTAGAAGAGTATCTGAACTTCAAGCCCTTTGTACAAAACCCCCGTACCTAGTCTTCCATAAGGACAGAGTTTCTCTCAGGACTAATCCGTCATTCTTGCCTAAGGTAGCGTCCTAGACCAAAATCAATCGGACCATCAATTTGCCTGTTTTCTTCCCCAACTTTCAGAACAAAGGGGAATACAGACTGCACTTGTTGGATGTGCATAGACAATTGCGATTTTACTTACACAGGACAGCTGCTTCTCGCAAATCGGAGCAGCTTTTCATGTCTTTCGCTAAGCCGTCCTTAGGCAAGCCTATTACAAAAGTTACCTTAGCTAGATGGATATCCCACTGCATCTCACATGCGTATACAGCATCCGGTCGGCCAGAACCCTTGAAGGTTCATGCTCACTCTACCCGTTCTATGGCTACCTCTACGGCTTTTTGGTCAAGGGTTCCCTTAGATGACATCTGCTCAGCAGCTACTTGGGCCTCATCTCATACCTTCATTTCAAGCTGGATCTGATATCCAGAGGTAGGGCAGCCTTTGGCTCCGCAGTGCTCCGGAATATCCTTCCTTGAGGACCACCCAGGTTTCGGTAGCTGGGGACTCTGTCCCACAGGTTGCTGATCAAATGAAGTTAACTACTTCAGATAAAGAAGTTACGTACTCACCGTAATGTTCCATCTGAGTAGGTAACTTCATTTGTCAGCAACCGACCCCCCCCCCTCCTTCCCCCTAGCCTGTTTCGTGGTCTTTTTTATGACGGAATATTTTTTCCTTCTGTCACGCATCAGGTTAGATTTTTCTCTTGCGAGTATGTTTGACTGTTGTTGGTAGATAATATGGCAAACTCGATCTGAGGACTGGAGGGAGGTAGCAGGGTATTATGGGTAAGTGGGAGGAGCTGAGAGCTCGGATCTTTAGCTTGGAAAGCTGCTGGCTCGGACCCGATACCCACACGTTGCTGACAAATGAAGTTACCTACTCAGATGGACCGTTATGGTGAGTACATAACTTCTTTTTTTTATCTGTATTGTAAGATCCAACATCTCTGAGAACTTCTGTCTTTTCGAATCAGGAAAGCTGTTGGAGCTGAAGCCTGCCTGCTGGGTCCAAGGTGCAGCATTCAACTCCAAAGTTTTTGGAGCCATCTCTGTTCCTTGGCGCCTTGGCACTGAACAGTTTGGTTCTGGCGTCCTCCTCGGGGACAGTGCCAACGGATAGGAGGGAGGTGACAATTCAGAAACCCTGTTTCTTGGATCAGAGCCTCTCTGTGCCTCCTTCGAGCTCTGCTTTAGAGGCTGTGGAGAGAGTGATGTCCTTCAAGGATGCATCTGCAGTCCTAACATATGGGTTGTCCTGCCTCAGGCAGCCCTTCGGTCGGCCGGATTCCAAAGTCTGGGTCTGGCCTCGGCTGATGTCGCACTTCACCCGACGTCACAGCTGCTGGGGTATAAAGGCATCAGCCAACGCCATTTTCCTCAGTCTTTCTTGCCGCGCGGTGCCCGAAGCAGAAGCTGTTCGCAAGTGCCGGTCGGTCAGATCCAGAGATTTCTACTACCGAAGACTTCTAAAAAGCTAAGTACCCCGTTGGGGACTCTTTCTTGCCTCAGCCGATGTCAGACAAAGTAAATAATTGTTTAACTTGTGGGAAACAAATACCTCATAAGGATTTCCACTCTTACTGCCTTCCTTGTTTAGGCCCAGACCACGACGTATCAGCTTGTCTAGCCTGTGTTTCCTTCAACCGACGGACGCTTAGACGTCGGTCGGAGTTTGCCGTAGAGTTTTTTGGTCCCGCTTTTGCTTATAAAATGCCGTCGGAGACTCCGACTACACAATTAGCTAAAAAGCGCAAGGAAAAGGACCGACACTCGTGGCCCGCGGTTTCGGCTGAAACCACGGTTAGGCCAACTGCGAGTGTCTCGGTTTCGGCTGAAACCGAGTCCTCGGTTCTCCCTTCGGCTGAAAGCATGCCACCGATAACCGAGGCCACACAGGCCATGGCTGAATCGGCTACAGAAATTACTACTGCAGAAGCAGGCACCCAGGATTTGTCAGACACTATTCCTTTAGACATCTCTACTCCTGCACGTGGGGCTGCTAGACCCCCTGCTTCTATGTCTATCAAGGCCTTTTCCAGGGCTAAAGCAGCCAAAATTTCTAAGACTTTGCCTACAAAAGCCCCCTCTCACAGGCCTACCTCTAGTTCCCAGATTCTCAGCCTGGCTGAGGATCTTATTTCTTTGATCAGGGGATCCCAACCTCACCCAGACAGGGCCTCTCAACCTCCCCCGGATAAGAGGCCTAGGACTGAACCACCTGAACCTCTCTCTACAGACTATTCCTCTGATGGCTCAGATATTTCTGACCATCAGGAAGGCCCATATTCACCTTATGAGGATTCTGATGCAGAAGACTCCATTCCTTCTGCTTCCCCTCCTGAAGAATTTTCCTTTGGGGAAACCCTACACTCTGAGGGAACACTTCCAATGGCAGGGCCAGGATTTTTCAGATTCAAGGAAAAGGCTAAGGACCTTTTTACATTTACCACAGCATAGGCCTTTAGCCATACCTCCTGTACTATCAGTTGTTGATGATGCATATAATGATGCCAGTACTGCCCCTGATTCTCTCCCTCCGGCCCCTGCCAAACCTGACAGATATTACAGGGTCCCGGACACTCACTACCACTTGTATAAGGCTCATGTTGCAGACCCCAAAACCATTTCTCAGGGCCCTAAAGGTGTTGCAGCTGCCTCTGCCAAAAACCCTCTTCCCTCTGAAAGGGAATCTAGAGCATTAGAGAGATGGGGTAAAAAGGTTTATACATCTGCTACTCTTTCGGCCAGGGCCTTAAACTGCCAATTTCACATGATTCAGTACCAGGAATTTTTGTTAGACCAGCTAAATAAAAAACTGTCCTCTCCTGAACCTATAGACCGTAAGTCCCTTCAGGATTTGGTACATAACTCTCAGCAGGTCAGTAATCATTTTTTAAAATGTGGCTATGATGCACTGGAGGCTTCTTTTAGATCAGCTATGACTGGAGCAGTGATTCGAAGGCATGCCTGGTTAAAAGAGCAATCCTTACCAGACCATGTTAAGTCAAAACTCATAGATGCTCCTATGGAGAAACAAAGTTTGTTTGGCTCCCCTGCACAGGCGGTTCTAAAGAAAGTGGAAGAAAAAGCAAAATCTGTCCAAACAGTCAAGGATTTTTTGCAGGTCCAACCACCGAGGTTTAGCAGAAATTGGCCTTCGAAGAATTGGTCCTTTCCAGACACCTCCAGAGCACAGAGAGGCAGAAATAGACGCCCAAGAGGCAGAGGTCAATCTAGGAGTGCCTACAGGGGTCGTCAATGGCAACCTGCCAACCAGAGAAGTGCTGCCACAGCTACGACTACAACTACTTCCACTGGACAGACACAATGACTTGGCTCTGATTCCGCCTACCAGGGAACAACTGGAAGCACCCTTGGGCGGAAAGCTAGCCTTATTTTCAGACAACTGGCATTGCATTACAGGAGACAAATGGACTTTACAAACAATAGACAAGGGCTACAGGTTTCACTTCCACACTCTACCAAAAAAGAGAGGAATGCCAAACCTTCCACCAAGCCAAAAAACAGAGGCTCTAAAACAAATCATCAACTTACTAAGGATGAGAGCAATAGAAAAGGTACCATCTATGGAACAAGGCCAAGGATTTTACTCCAGACTATTCCTTGTACCAATCAAAGAAAATCAATGGAGACCTATTCTCGACTCGTCCGCACTGAACACATACCTCATTGTCCCAAAATTCAAAATGCTGATCCTCCAGCAACTTCTTCCCATGTTGGGCAAGGAGTCTTGGCTGGTGACTCTAGATCTCAAGGAGGCATACCTGCACGTCCCTGTACGACCAGATTGCAGAAGACACCTCAGATTTCTTGCAGGATCAGAGCATTATCAATTCTCAGCATTGCCCTTTGGCTTATCTACTGCGCCCAGAGTATTCACGAAATGCCTGGCATCAGTAATTGCTCATTGCAGGCTTCAGGGAATTCAAATTTACCCATACCTGGACGACTGCCTAATACAAGCGGACAACAAGACAAAATTAACAAAAGATTTGACCAATGTCATACAACTGTTGCAAGCCTTGGGATACACAGTCAACATTCAAAAGTCAAGGCTAGTACCATCCCAAAGGATAACATTTTTGGGTGCAGAACTGGATACAACAACTCAGATGGCTTTTCTCACAGAGGAAAAACAAAAGCAACTACCAGTCTATTTCATGGCATTAACAACACAAACTCAGCTTACTGCAAGAAAAATCCTGCAAGCCCTGGGTTACATGGCATCCTGCATAATATTGATTCCACATGCCAGTTTGCATATGAGGAAGTTGCAATGGTACCTAAGGAATGTATGGTCTCAACACAAGCACAGTCTAGAAGCCCAGATTCCAATTATCCCATGCCTGAAAAAAGAATTCCTGTGGTGGGCTCAGGCCTGTCAGATAAACAGAGGACTGCCTTTCCACAAACCACATCCAAGCCAGACCATCACCACGGACGCCTCAGACCTAGGCTGGGGGGCGCACATGGAAGACAAGTGCATACAAGGCCTATGGTCTCAAAACCAGCAGAATCTACACATAAATCTAAAGGAGATGCTGGCAGTGAAACATGCAATCCAGGCATTCAGACCATTCCTCCAACAAGGTCACCTGCTGATAAGGACGGACAATACCACAGTGATGTGGTACATCAACAAACAGGGAGGTACACACTCATACCCTCTATGCCGGATGGCAATGGACCTGTGGAATTTGGCCCTGGATCTCAACATTCAACTGCAGGCCAGATTTGTACCAGGAAAACAAAATTCACTAGCAGATACCTTAAGCAGAACTACCACGGATGCTCACGAATGGATGCTGCATCCAGATATCTTCAAAACCATAACAAACAATTGGGGAATGCCAGAGATAGACCTGTTCGCCTCCCCACACAACCACCAATTGAAGAAATTCTGCTCAAGAGTATACCACCCACTTGCCTGGAGGGTGGACTCCCTCTCCTTCAGCTGGAAAAACCTGACAGCATATGCATTTCCACCTCTTCCTTTGATGTACAAAGTCCTACTGAAGATCAGAGAGGAACAGCCAAAGGTAATCCTGATAGCTCCAGACTGGCCAAGACAGCATTGGTACCCGCTACTGAAAAGCATGTCTCGGGCACACTCATGGCCTCTACCTCTATGTCCATTACTTCTAACTCAGAACAACTACAAGACCCTGCATCCAAACTTGAAAACACTGCAGCTAACTGCTTGGAATATTGCATAAAACAAAATCAACCAGATTTGTCTCAGAGGGTTAAGGACATTATCCTGGAGGCTCGAAGACCCTAAACAAGGAAAACATATTCAGCCAAATGGAAAAGATTCCTCATTTGGAGTGCAGCAAAGGGAGAAAATGTCTCTTTGGCAAACATAGCACACATCCTGGAATACTTAGCAGAACTGTTCCACAATGGCCTATCCTACTCCTCCATTAAGATTCATGCATCAGCAATTTCAGCAGAGTACAACATGGATCCGCCTGTCTTCTCTCATCCTCTACTCAGGCAGTTCTTGAGAGGAATCAAAAACGTAAAGCCTCCAAGGAAACCACCTCTACCTGCATGGGATCTCAACTTTGTGCTGGAAAAATTAACACTTCCCCCTTTTGAACCAGCAGCAACAGCAGACTTACAGTACTTATCTTGGAAAACTGCATTCCTGCTAGCAATCACTTCAGCAAGAAGGGTATCTGAATTACAGGCATTAATGGCAGTCCAGCCTTTCCTTATCTTCCATCAGGACAGAGTGTCTCTGAGAACTAATCCTACTTTTATGCCAAAGGTGGTCTCCAGGGTATCATTGAACCAAGCAATTCATTTACCTACTTTTTCCCCAACCCACAGAACAGGGGAGAAAGACTACTACACACCTTGGATGTGCACAGACAATTGCGCTACTATCTAGACAGAACTAAGGTCAGCAGAAAAACAGACCAGCTTCTGGTAGCATATGCAACAGGAGTGCAAGGAAAAGCAATTTCAAAACAGACAATCTCAAAATGGATAGGAAATTGCATTAGATTCTGCTACTCTTTTCATGGAAAGACAACTCCTGAAAATATCAGGCCTCACTCCACAAGAGCTACAGCCACCACTACAGCTTTCCTACGAGGAGTGGCTACCAAAGACATTTTAGAAGCTGCTACTTGGAGCTCCGTGCATACATTTGCCAAGCATTATAATCTTCCTTTATACTCCAGATCGCGAGCAGGTTTTGCAACTGCTGTTTTGCAAGGGATCTTAACTACACCATCATTATCTTAGTGCCTCCTCCCCCAGTTTGGCTATGGTATTCTACCCATATGTTAGGACTGCAGATGCATCCTTGAAGGACATAGTACAGTTTTGTACCTACCATAAATGTAGATGTCCGATAGGTATGCATCTGCAGTCAGGATTACCCACCCTCCTTCCCCTCTGTGGTATTCCTAGGGTACTTACCCCACTTTTAGCTAGCTGGGGGAATCTATTATGGTGTATTTGTTTGTATGTATATATATGTATATATATTTTACTCTCTACTGTTTGGAATTATCTGCATTTATCCAAATTTAGCCTTCTTAGAGGGCACCTGGCATCTGGGGCAAGAAACACTGAGGAAAATGGCGTCGGCTGATGCCTTTATACCCCAGCAGCTGTGACGTCGGGTGAAGTGCGACATCAGCTGAGGCCAGACCCAGACTTTGGAATCCGGCCGACCGAAGGGCTGCCTGAGGCAGGACAACCCATATGTTAGGACTGCAGATGCATACCTATCGGACATCTACATTTATGGTAGGTACAAAACTGTACTTTTGCTGCCTCGGCAACACTGACGGAGCCTTCCCACTCGTATCCTTCCCATTTCATGATGCCAGAGTGTCTGGAGCCTCAACTACTCTCTCCATAGGGACATCCTGTACCAGAACCTCAGGCTTCCTCTCAAGGAATTGTGATTTCCTCTTCTGAGACTTCCCTAGAACATCCTACTGAGGAAGTATCCAGGAAAAGGATGTGCAAGAGGAAGCAACGAGACTCCCCACAGGAGTCTGTCACCGAAGACACAGATTTGGACAAAGGCGAAGTGTCCCCATGACTACCTCCTGAAGTTGTTCCCTTTGGAGACAGACTAGAAATCCTGAAACAGAGAGGTAGCTGGGCCTCATCCAACTCTACACCGGAGGAATTTGTTCTCCTAGAAGCTTTTGGTACAGGACCCTCTACTTCCTTTGTGACTCCGCCCGCTGATGAACTCATAGACATGATCTCTAAGCAGGTATGGAAGGAGCCTGACTCCATAGATTCAGTACCTCAGAGACCGAATAGGATAATGGCACCACCTATGGTAAGACAGTTTTGGGGAAAAGGGTTTCCAGTTGATGCCATGGTCATTGCAGTGGCCACAATGAAGGAACCGGCTGAGAGTTCCGCTGTCTGTCCCCCCAACAGGGAGTCACAGGCAATGGACAGACTGGGGAAGCACGTCTTTGCTTCAGCAACCTTTGCATTACGATCGCTGAACTATCTGGCACATTTTGTTAGACTCCAGAGAAATTTAACCAAAGAGTTATCAAATACTCTTTCAGGAACCATATCTGCAGACGTTAAGGATTCTGTAACTTCTCAGTTGGCAACCCTACAGGCTATTTCCAATAGTTCCATGAGGTTAATTTCTAACATAGCGGAAGGAACTTCAAGAGCTGCAGATTCAGGCATTTCCATGAGGAGGCATGCCGGGATGCACTTAAGCAACTTTGCGGAGCATTTAAATCCAATTTCATCAATGCTCCCTTCGAAGGTACAAATCTTTTTGGCTCTAAAGTGAAAGAAACACTCTCCAGGTGTGAGAAAGTTGGTAAGACTTTGTCTGCCATGAGCATATGTTTTTCAGCCCCCCAGAGATTCTACTCCAGAAATCAATGGAGTGGATGGAAAGTGTGGTTCAAAAAATCCCAAGTCTGGGGAACCAGATCTTTACCCATTGTGTCAAGAGGCGCTCAGGGTCTGGCAGTGGGCAAAATCTTCATACTGCTTTCTTATAGCGATGCACATTCCAGGGAGATCCAACATGATTGCGGACAAACCAAGCAGGTATATACTACCACACATGTGGAGGAAATGCACAGATTGGGAACTCCAGTGGATGTCATCGCCCTCGTGGCAGAGGTGGCCCGTTAAGCCAGGGTTCAGGAGAGTCTTTCTTTGATAAACCCTACCAGCGCTCGTGAATGGAGGCCAGACTGTTGACCTCTGGAGACAGTCGGGAGAAGATTGCCCTGCACAAGAGAGCCTAGCTAGAATTAACAAAATATACTTTGGTGCAGAGGATTGTATCCAGAGATTATATAATACTATTTTTACTTCCACCTCCATTTGCCAGGAAAATCCACCCAATCAGAGGGATCAAGCAATGATTCAAATTCAAAAGCTGCTAAAAAAAAGAGAGTCTTCCTAGAGGTCCCACCAGGCCAGATGGGATCCAGAACTTACCCAAGGTTCTTTTTAGTGCCAAAAAGACAAGGGACTGGAGACAAATTTCGGATCTCCCAAATCTAAACAAATCGGTTTGATGAACCAAGTTCCAGATGGTCATGGTTCAGTCTGTTCTCCCCTTTCTAGGCAAGGATGACTGAATGTGCTTGATGGATCTCCAGGATGCCTGCTATCACATAAAGATGAACAGGTGGTCCAGGAAGTACCTACACTTCCAGCTGGGAGCCAGTCATTACCAATTCAGAGTACTGTCCTTTGGATTCGCCACAGTCCCCAGGGTGTTTACCAAATGCATGGCAGTAATAGCACCACACCACAGACTGCAGGGATTCTGAGTGCTTCCCTACCTGGACGACTGGCTCATTACTACTGCAACCAGGCATCAACTCATACAGTCAGGAGATCATGTTCTCCACACCTGTGCTATCCTAGGAATTGCCATAAATTACAAGTCACAACTCCAACTCAGACACTGGAATTTATTGAAGCACTGCTCAACACGAACACTGCCATTGCCTCCCTTCCACCTCACCGAGCTCTATCTCTTAGGTCACAGGTTAAGAAGGTTGTAGACAATATATCAATCTCAGCCCACACAGTCCTCGGAACTGTAGGCCTCATGGCTGCAGCAATAACCTTAGTTCCGCTGGCCACATTTTACATGTGGATCCTACAGTGAATGCTCGTTACCCAGTGGTTAATCTTCCATCAATCAGTGTCATATCAGATAAAAATTACCAACACGTGTAGAAGGGATCTGTATTCATGGATTTATTCCAGTCAACTGCTCCATGGCCGTTCATTTATTACCCAACAACCCAAGGCCATAGTGACCATGGATGCTTCCCAGATAAGATGGGAGTGGCAGTATCTGGGGAGGACAGTCCAGGGTTCTTGGTCCCCCAAAGAGGCCAGTTTGCATATAAATTTCTAAAGATGAGAGCAGCGCTCTTGGTGTTGCAAGCTTTTCAAGATGTTCTCCCCTCTTGGACGATTGTGATTCAGATGGACAAACATGTCCGTCGTTTGGTACATCAACAGTCATGGGGAACCAGATCTTACCCATTGTGTCAAGAGTAGCTCATGCTCTGGCAGTGGGTGATATCTTCAGACTGCTTTCTTGTAGTGACACACATTCCAGCAAGATCCAGTGTGATTGTGGACAAACTGAGCAGGGACATACTACTTTCACGAGTGGTCCCACTACGAAAAGGTGGCAGAGGAGAATTTCCATCGATGGGGCCAACCATGCTGTGATCATATTATCTGTCCCCTAAACAACAAGTGCAGCAACTACTTTGCCCTGATTCCCCCACAGGAACAGTCACCGAGGGATGCTCTACTTCATGATTGATTCGCCCCCCCCCCCCGGTCTCCTTTATGCATTCCCACCAATTCCATTGATTCCAAAATTTCTACAGAAAGCTGCCAGGTCGAAGAGCACGATGATCCTCATTGCCTCCCTATTGGCCTCGACAAATTTGGTTTCCCTTCCTATGGCCGTACCTGGTTCAACCACCATGGAAGCTAGGTCCGACTCAGGACCTCCTGTCTCACCTGACTGGTATGTCACATCCAGATATACACAGCCTCAAGCTGACTGTTTGGCTTCTCTATTTCCCTTAGTAGCCAGACAGTCTGTGCCTTCATCTCCTGTCTGACATATAATTCTGACTTCCCATAAACCCTGTACTAGAAAAACATATTGAAGTAAATGGAAAAGGTTTGCCTTTTGGGCTCAGCAGCATAAACTTGACCCCCTTTCAGCCTCTGTTTATCGCATCTTAGACTTCCTTGCTCAACTTTTTCAAACTGGTGCTGTACCTCAACCATTAGGTTACAGTTAGCAGCAATTTCAAATTACCTTACAGGATTGATTAGCACACCTATAGCTTCTCACAAATTAACCAAGGCCTTTTTAAAAGGGACACCCCTTCTGAAGCTTGCTTTTAAAGTCCCTACTCCTCCATGTGTCCTAAATGTGATGCTGCCGTCTGTCACACAACCTCCCTTTGAACCAGCAGCTACATATAATCTTAAATATCTGTCTTGGAAAACAAGCTTCTTGGTTGCCATTACTTCCACAAGAAGAATTTCTGAGATCCAGGTGCTATCTTTGAAACCTCCGTTCTTGGTTTTCCACAAAGAAAGAGTGATCTTGCGTACCAACCCATCCGTTCTTCCAAAGGTGGTATCATAAGCCAACAGAAATAGTTCTATAAATTTGTCAGTATTTTTTCCTAAATTTACCAGCAATGGAGAATACATATTGTATTTAGTGGATGATCATAGACATTTCTATTTGCATAGAACAGAAAAAAAATCAGGAACACAGACCAACTATTTGTTTCCTTTTATGGACCAAAACTGGGAAAATTGATTTTGAAACTTACTGTTATCAAAGTGGTTAACAATTTGCATCTCCTTTGTGTATAATAAATTAGGAATTTCTCTTACACATTCTTTGAAAGCACACTCCACTGGATCTGTGGCTGCTTCCACAATTTTCCAATCTAGGATGTCTTTGGATGACATTTGTGCAGCAGCAACTTGGTCTACTATTCATACCTTTATTACTGATTACAAATTGGATCTGGTCTCCAGAGCTAGGGCATCATTTGGTTCTGTATTGCTCAAAAATATCCTTCGTTGAGGCCATCATGGATTCAAGTAGCTAGGGATGCTGTCCCATTCATAAAGATAGAATGAAGATTGACCGCATCAGGCAAAGAAGTTATGTACTTGCCATAACGTTCCATCTGTTTTGTCAGTCTTCATTCTTTCCTGACAACTACTCCCACCCACCCCCGTCTATGACTTTTGGAAGAACAAGCACTTACATGGTCTCTGAATGGATACATTTACATGTTTATATGACTTTTGGATATGGTTCCCATATTTCTCTCTATCCTTTCACACTATATAGCAGCAAACACAATCTGAGGTGTTTGGTAAGGTGCATTGTGGGTAAGGGAGAGGTGGAGATCTGGTGGCTTTGAGTTGTAGCATCAGCCGAGTCGGATCCAAACCCATTTGTGAGGAAAGAATGACGATCAACAACACAGATGGAACGTTATGGTAAGTACATCATTTCTTTTTCTAGTGGTGTAAATGTTTCAGATTGTCTTGATATCCAAAAAAAAAGGAGGGGAAGCTGTAAATAAAGTTCACTTATTTGTCAGTTTGTTAAGAACTCCTAGAAATTTTCCTCCTTCTGTTTTCAGTTCTTTACATCCTCAAGTTCTTGTGTGTTCTGTCCATTGCAGTTTGATTGCTACTGTCTCTCTCCATTTTTTAATATTTGTTTATTCATTTATTTATTTTGTTGCTGTTTCTCTTGAAACAAAACACAGATCTTTTTGTGAATATTTGCAATTAAACTTTTTCATCTGATGTTGTTAATCTTCTTTCCATTCGTCACTGATGGGTTCGGTTCTGAGCCCTTGGAACCGAGTCGGCCTTTTTACCAAGCTCTTGCCAGCCAAAAGACTCGAGCTAAGTCTCTACCCAGAATGCCCTTGTCACCTCAGATTTCGTTTGCCGCGTAGCCGTAAAGCCGCGTTTCAGCCGAGTTCTCAGCTAAGTGGAACTTTATTTGATATTTTTTTGA